>NC_083593.1:2358480-2643240 GCF_027579695.1 Neoarius graeffei
AAAATTTTGAAAATGTAGATGTTAAATGGTGAATTCTGCGTGATCCTGAATGCAAAATTTTATTTTTATGAAGTATAAATTATGAAGTAAAAACTTATGAATTTCAATTCTTTGAAAAACCACTGTGAGTAGCCGACAATGGAACATTTGTAGGCGGCAAAATCACCAGTTGCCAGCAGTTATTGAGAGGACTGACTGTGGCTAGTGGTTTCCCCGAGTCACTAGCCGTTCAGCCTTTTCACTCGCCACAATTTTGTTGCCAGGAAATCGCAGTTTTTTTCTTCAGCATGATATGTTAAAGTTCGGAAGATCTAGATGTAATTATGAACGGCAGCGTATAATGTATCTCTACAGTAGCACTCAGTATTCAGTGCTGTTAAGGTCGCTCCCTATATGAAAACATGCAACCAGTTCAGGCAAAAATATAAACAGAGTATTCTGTTTATTGAACTCAAATTCAAGCCCCTTACAATATGAAATATCGTATAATATGAACAATAACATTCAGTACAACTGAACTGATTCTAATATTAAAAGTCCAATTCAAAACATTTATCATTGAAAAACATTTGATGTTTTGATATGCAAGTATTCTGTGTATTATCAAGTATTATTATGTATTATCTATTAACAGAGTGTGTGTGTGTGTGTGTGTGTGTGTGTGTGTGTGTGTGTGTGTGTGTGTGTGAACATGTGTAGAGAGAGACATTAAATGTCCTCATTACATTCATCATCAGATGAGTCTGAATGGTCCATGAAAAATGGTCTTCGTGACCTGAGGCTTCCAGCAGGCTGTAAGTTGATAGCTGGGGCGGATCAACTTTACAGTCGCGTGAACATTTCTAACCAGCAGCTCCATCCTCTCCAGCTCAGCCGACTTCATGACAGCCAGGGACTGAAAGCAATGCTGTCCTGTAGTGAACCAGCCGTCTTCGCCGGTTTTGATGTTCTAGTACCGATGTGTGCATTTGACTTTTCGTGGTCCTTTATAGTTTCGAGTTTAAAATTGCTGGTGCTGGTCTTTGCCAGACTTTCTACAGTCTTCGCAGTACAGGGTATTTTTGGTTTTGCTATGAACTCGCCAATCTCACCCGAACTTCCATTTGTCATTGAACTGTCTCATCTTCCTATTAGCGTCTTGTTCATCTCCATGGCCGCAGCCAGCTCTGAGGCCTCCGCGGTCCGGACCTCGGTCATTTTTAAGAGCTGAAAATACATTTGTACGCTAAATATTCAACTGGATAAAAAAATAAAGAATAACATTAAAACGTCTCCGTAAAAAGTGCATTGTTAATGATGTTAAACGTTGATTCTGTCTTCTGTGTGTGTTTGGTGCGCGCGGCTCTGAGACCAAGAACACAAAAGCGAATGAGCGCGTGACTCGGCGGAGGAACACAGTGCAGCAGACATGAGGTTTCCATGGTAACCATCAGCGCACTTTCATGAAGCTGTTAAATTGACATTTTCGAAGCAGCGCAGGTGTAGCCTGCCTTGTTTGTGATTTTAAAAATAAATCATTCGATAAGCCAAAGCAATAGAGTGGAAAGTTTCAACTTATGTTTGCCTTGGATAACTTTGCCTAAAACATGGTGGTGTACTGATTTTTTTTTCCCAGAATGTTTTTTTTTGTGTGTCGGTGTAACGGATGCCAGATTGTTAATGTACCTCAGTTCCATAGGCTACATGGTTAGGGGATCTTTTGTCCTCATTGCTTGGGCCAGATCAAACCATTAAACACGCTTCAATTATTCTTACTCTTGCCACATACATGATTTTTTTTTTTTTTTGAAAACTGATGATATTCAGTTCAAACGCCATTAAAAGTAATTTCAGGAATAGATCTCTTGTGTGGCGTGTAATTCACCCTCTCATTTAAATATGGCAAAATTTTTTCGGCGTGCGCTTTGCACATCACGGACCTCGGTGATTTTAAAATGCTGCTCCGGCCCTGATCATCTCTGCCCCTTTTTCCCTCAGCAGCAGGGTTTGAATCTCCAGCTCGATGCCGCCACATAGTGCGCTTGTCAGTCTTCAGCAACTTTGTTGCTTCGTTCATTAACCGCAGGTTACCGCATCACTGATTTTATCTGAGCTGTTAACGAACGTTCTAAACAATTCTAACATGTTGTCAGAAGGGCGGCATGGTGGTGTAGTGGTTAGCGCTGTCTCCTCACAGCAAGAAGGTCCGGGTTCGAGCCCCGTGGCCGGCGAGGGCCTTTCTGTGCGGAGTTTGCATGTTCTCCCCGTGTCCGCGTGGGTTTCCTCCGGGTGCTCCGGTTTCCCCCACAGTCCAAAGACATGCAGGTTAGGTTAACTGGTGACTCTAAATTGACCGTAGGTGTGAATGTGAGTGTGAATGGTTGTCTGTGTCTATGTGTCAGCCCTGTGATGACCTGGCGACTTGTCCAGGGTGAACCCCGCCTTTCACCCGTAGTCAGCTGGGATAGGCTCCAGCTCGCCTGTGACCCTGTAGAACAGGATAAAGCGGCTACAGATAATGAGATGAGATGAGATGTTGTCAGAATGTTTATGCAGGGGCTCATGGGAGTTGTCGGCGCGTAATATTACATTGCAATGCGTTTATTATATCAGATGCCTTCAGAGAAAACTACAGTTAAAATATATTGTCATACCACAGAATAAACCACCCGCCAAAGTGGCTAGTGGGACTAAAGTCATTACCCGCCAAAGCCCAATTTTACCCACATTTGGCTGGTGGGCGGGTGCTAATGTAAAGCCTTGTTATATATATTTGTGTGTGTGTTTGTTTGTTTATTGGCTGTGACCAGAAAGACGACGGAGGCGGTCGTTTCTAAAAGCGGCTACTTCCTGTAGAGTTCTGCCTAAAACCTGCGCTGGTGGTGGAACAGTGGAGAACCCCGTGTGCGTGAAGGCACCGTAAATCTGAACTCCTCATAAAACGTTGAATGAAGATGAACGAAGTGATTTTCCTGGAGACCTGATAATTAATTAATAAATATGTTTTAATTCTTTTCATGTCTCACATATGGGAAAAACTGTCGGGATAATAAAGGATGTAAATCTGTTGATGTGTTTTGTCGCTGCATGGAATTCTCTGAAAAAAGTGTAAATGAAGTTAATAACGTCTTCCAGTGGAGTTCAAATAATTCAAATCCATGCGGAGTTACTGTTATCACCTCAGAGTAACTCAAAACGGATAAAAAGCACAGAGTAGAAAGAGAGTGAGGGTGAGAGAGAATGCGGAAGACGTGTGTGTGTGTGTGTGTGTGTGTGTGTGTGTGTGTGTGTGTGTAAAAGCTGCAGTAGTGTCCTGTTACATGGCCGATGATTCACTGGAAAGCTGCAGCCTGACGTTATCTAAGAGCTCCATCAGATCCTGCACCACACACACACACACACACACACACACACACATATATTCCAAGCCACTCTGCATCTCACACACATCTGTTTTCCTCTGTCCTCCATCATGAAGCCTCAGTAAGTGACCTCTAACATTGCACGCTTAATTCCTGCTCATTACACCTCACTGTGGTGTGTGTGTGTGTGTGTGTGTGTGTGTGTGTGTGAATGAATCTAGGCCACAAACCCTTACTAATTTTCATCTCCTGCTGTCTGTCGTGTTCTATAATTACTCCCAGATAATTGGCTCGCTGGTTATTCACTTGAGGAGAAAGGTTCCTCCAACAGTTCTTTAAAGGGTTCCTCAATCAAGAACACTGTTCTCAGGTTCTCCATACAACCACCAGTGATTCCTGTATGGGGCAGACCAAAGGAGATTTAAGGGTTCAGATTTTTATGAGAAGGTGGATGATCACAGTGGAAGATCAGGAGAATCAGGAATTCCCACAGCGCTGCTGAATTCTCCATTCTGATTGGTCAGAAGGTGTTGATTAATTTCCTCTGACAGCAGCTCACCGTGGTGCCGACTGCTCCTCAAATCACAGCTTGGTGTTCCAATCTGTTATCGTTTGGGTCGAGCAGTTCGTTCACAGGGTCTCGGTGTGCCGCATAAATGGAGCGTTATGGTAAAATGGTTGCTGTGTGTGTGTTTCTGTAACATGTATGGAAGGAGTCTCCAGTACCAGAGCTTTGTAGCAGTTGGAGGTGAAGCTGGAACGTGAGTGCTTTGTGTTTGTCAGGAACACAACACGGTGAGAGAAAACCAGGGGCTGGTGAGGGAGCGACTGTTTGTAGCTGCTGTAACGTACAGGAACAGGAAGTGACGTTTCATGGATGCTCCACAAGAGGAACTGTAACTCAAGATGGATAAAAAGTGTGATGTCAGAGAGAGAGAGAGAGAGAGAGAGAGAGATTAGTGATGGAGCTGTCCATTCAGCACCACAGCAGACTGTTATTGCAAAACGTGTGTGTGTGTGTGTGTGTGTGTGTTCATCTTCAGGAAACACTTTGTCCTGGTCAGGGCAGATCCAGAGTCTTGTTTGTTTTATTGCATTAATTTATAACTATTAAACCTTTATTTATTCATGTTGTTTGTTTTCCAGAACAATGTTTATTGATGTATTTTACAGATTATTTAATTATTAGTTTGTTTTTAGAGCCACGCCCACTCTTCCTGTACAGACACACACCCACTGGTCTGATGTCCTGCTTTAGTGTTGATGCTTGCTGTGAGGTTCCTGCTGTGTGTGTGTGTGTGTGTGTGTGTGTGTGTGTGTGTGTGTGTGTGTGTGTGTGTGTGTGTGTCACGTGCAGTAGGACAGTGACTCAGCACATGCACTGTATGTTGATGGCCACTTGGGCAAGAATGTCAGGACACACACACACACACACACACACACACACACACACACACACGAGAGCATAGACATGTTTCCCAGAGTGTGCTGTTTATCCTGCTTTAAGGAATTAGAGGGCCAGCTGTTGGCCTCATTGAGCCTGCCACTGCGCGCGCACACACACACACACACACACACACACACACACGCACGCGTGCACGCACACTGCTCCTATAGCAGCAGTGACAATTTTCTCAATGATCACGAATGAGCTGAAAGACACTGCTGTACTGGAGAGAGAGAGAGAGAGAGAGAGAATCTGATTCGTAGGTAGCAGACTGTGCAGAACGGAAGGGGGAGGGGCTTCTGTGAGACTGAGCATGCTCAGTCACCACCAGACACCGGCGAGAGCGGCTCAGGCTTTTATCTGCAGTAGGACAGAGTGTGTGCAGGAGGCTGCTGTGTTTTAGCGAGAGTGTGTGTGTGTGTGTGTGTGGTGTGGGTGGGTGCATGTGTGCACTCTGGGCCGAGCACACACTCATGGAGGTCATTAGGATGCGCTAGCGGAGGCGTGTTTATCCCAGGCTCTCTCGCTCCGGAGCGAGCCGAGTGGAGAGACGATGCTGCGGCTGTAGGACGGAGAGCGCTGCACTGATGAAAGGCTTCAAACTCGCCTGGTAAGACCGCGCATGCACCTTCAGCAAGCGGACATGACCTGGCATCACCTTTCATCACCTGGCTGAGAATTATTCACCATAACCTGGTAATACTCGCAGTACTAAAACATACTTGCTCAGCTTCTGGTGTTTCCTGTGGCTTTGCCTGTTATGACGTGTTAGAACCTGTTATACCTGACCTAAATTCGCTTTATTATTATTATTATTATTTATAACCTGACAGGAAGAGGAGAAAAACCTGCACTGATATGGTGTAGTCTTTGACATGACCTGTCATAACCTGACATACCTTTGACTAGCCTAGCATAACCTGCTGAGTAACCCGAGCCTAACCTGACATAACAGTGCCCGTCATAACCTTTTATAACCTGTTACTGACTCTGGGAAAGCCAGGCATGACGGAGCATGTCAGTCAACCTTGCCTGCCCTGTCATCACCTGACGTACTCCAACACAAACTGCAGTCGCTTGGCAGAACCTCGCATGAACCGTCATAAAATGTAGCCTGATTTTCCAGACCGTAGCATCATAATCAGCTGTGAAAACTGTTATAATTTATCACAACTTGTTATAACACACCCTGTAAAACCTGTTCTAACCTGCCATAATCAATTAGAGCAATAATTCAGGATAAATCTGTAATCCAGCCGATAACCTTGACTCACCGGTTTGAGCATGATTATAAAGACTCGTGTCACTTAATGTATCCTGTCGTAACAACTTGTTATAACCTTGCATAATCTGGCTTTTGGTAAAACCTTACAATCTGTCATAACCTTATAACCTGTAATAATTTCTTTCACACAGTATAATCTGGCATACTGTGTCGTAAAACATATCCTAACCCATCATAACATGTTATAATCTCACATAATTTGGCATAACATAACATAACGTAGTCTGGCATATCTTGTCATAAACATCTAGCTGTAACCTGTAATAACTTGGCATAATGTAACGCTGCATAACGTCATAACCCGCCATCACCTAGCATAAAAACTTTTTTAAACCTAGCATAATGTACTATAGCTGAGTATAATCTAGCTTGAATAATTTGTACTTGATAATAAAACCGAGCCTAACCTGGCATACCCTGTTATAACCTGGCATAATCTGTCCCAACTCTGTGTGTCCTGGGATGAATTTACATAAATTAGCATAACCTGTAATCTCTCGTACTTTTTCCTGGCCTACTGTGGGATAATCTCGCATAACAGGCCATAATCTGTCATACAGCACAACGTAGCATAACCTGGTAAAGGCTAGCATGAGCTAGCATCACCTTTGACCTCCTTCAGATCCCTTATATCCTCTTTTCTTCCACTGCTCTGCTCTTCTTTCCTTTCTTTTTCATCTCTGCTAGCACTGCGGTATCACTGCTACTGTTAGTGTACTGGTGTGTGTGTGTGTGTGTGGTGTGTGTGTGTGGTGTGTGTGTGTGCTTCCGCCTGCTAGCTGGTGGATATTTTTAGCGCCAAGCTTTGCCATGCCGCAGGAGGAGAGCAGCATCGTTAGCAGTCGAGGAAGCAGCCGGTGACCTCCTGACCTTCCCTCCCTCTCTCTTTCGCCGTGTTCTCTTTATCCCTCTATCCATCCAGTCAGCTTCTCGTTCTGCAGACTCTGCTCTGTTTGTTTTTCATCGCTCCATGAACAGAGGATTGTTTACAGTGCACATGCTTCACTGCAGCCGAACGAGTGCGCTTGACTAGCATGGCTAGCGTTTAGCTCTGTGGTTATATAAGGCTCGGCTCGATTTAGATCGCAGAACGATTCCGTGTTTGCGTTTTCGTTGGATTTATTAATGGCACAGACGGAGATTAAAGTGACTCAGAGGCTTTTTTTCACGTTTGGGATGTTGGTCACAGTGTTATGTAATCTGGGTGTGAGAGCAGAGTGATGATGATGATGCAGTTTTTATTCATCCTGAGTGAAAATCTTGGTCTTGTTGTTCGAGAACCCCTTTGCTTTCAGTTCAAGTGGGTTTTATGGGTTGCTTTTCTATGATCTGTGAATTTTGTGATTCTCTGTGATGTCCTGATCGCACAGGATTTCAGGAAGCAGAAGGTGAAATCCGTTGTGAGCTTCCTGCGTCGACGAGCAACTGAATGCTAATGTGATGTTTAACAGACGATGAAATAAACTCAAACATTAATCACCTGTAATACGATGTCATAACCAACATACTGTCATAAACCCTGCCTAACCGGTCATAACTTGGTTTACTAACTTACAGAAACCTTGCTTCACATGTCATAACCTGGCATAATCTACCATACTGTAATAACACCTCGCCAAAACTGTTATAACCTGTCATAACTTCATATCCAACGGTATTAAAGCTTGTATTCCAAGTTATGACTATATCATTAAACCTTTTCTAACTTGTCATTATGCCATACACTTATCTGCTTTAACTTGGGATAACCTGTCATAAACTTTCCTAGCATGACTTAACATGACAAAAGTACTGCCCCCCCCAAATAAATAAAATAAAATAAAATCCATCATTGTCCAGAACCTGGAATAATATGATAGAGCTTTTGGTGTAACCTTAGACAGATCATCATAACCTGGCATAACCGGTTTTATTCTCTCCACATTCACTGGATATGAGCAATCGAGTGCTCTGATTGGCTACTCTACGACTAGGATATCAGCTAATATACCGTGAGTAGAGAAAAACAAAATGGCGGAGCGTGTTACTGAACCAACCGAGGACGAAATAAAAACTCCACTCAAAAACAAAACCCCCAAAATCAGGGCTTGACATTAATGCTTGTCTGGGACAAGTGATCCTTTATGTCGGACAAGTTCATCGTCTCAGTTACTTGTCCGATCGGACAAGTGTCAAAATACGCCGATATTCGGGTTACATATCAAATTGATCAGTTTATTCACATGATTTCCGAAGCATCTCACTCGACATATTGTTTTGATGAATCGCCGGACGTTTCTCTTCGGAAAGAGCGATGTGCGCATGCGCAATATTCCGCTTGCGAAACCGGCCAATACCGCTTCGTGTATTTGAGCTGAAAAGTAAACGGTCGTTTCTCAGACCCTCCAGGATTTTGCGATGTTGCGATTTGCAACTTCAATGCAAATTCAACCAATCCCCGCGAATTCAGGGCAGTGTTGCAATTATATCCAATCACCCCAACTTTCCCGCAAATTTGACCAATCGTTGGTGATGTCGACAAACTACCTTCCGCCTTACTTCCATGTTTCCGTTCAAGAGAAGCAGCATGTGCGCAGTATTGCCAGATTGGGCGGTTTTAAGTGCATTTTGGCGGGTTTTGAACATATTTTGGGCGGGAAAACGTCAGCAGTATCTGGCAACACTGCATGTGCGAGTCAGTGTTTCTGTAGGCTTAAATTCTGTTACTGAAAGTGTGTTATGTTTACAGTGAAGGACTGTGTGCACTTTACATTATTTTTTTACTTAATACAAGAAATTAATGGATGCCAACATTTTTGCCAAAATGGTATTTTATTTTCCATTGTTTAGGCAGCTTCAGCATCATACTGTGAGATTCTGTTCAAATTTTTTTTTTCTTCTATGAAGCCTGAGCCATTTATTTTATTAGTTTATAATTATTGTTTAATTTAGTCTTCAGGAGAGACTGCCTGCACACAGTACTAGTATTAATAGTTTTTTTCTTACATGAAAGCTGAGGCATTTATATTATATTTTAAGGTAACTTCATGTTGTGCTGTGAGGTTCTCTGCACTTTAACTTTTGAACCAACAGGAGCATTTGGATAAGTAAAGCCTATTTTTCTGCATTTTTGTAGTCCTGCTAATCTTTTATATTGGTAAAGTTGTTTATAGGACCATTTCTCAGTGTCTTTGTTTTTTTAAATCGATAGTTTTTCAGTAATAACTTAATATTTAACATATCACTCAATTTTAATCACAAAAAGAGAAAATCGCAACAATTTCTCGCAACTTTCACTTCCTCCCGCAATGTAATCGCAACAGAAACCTAAAAAACACCGCAACTTTCATCGCAACCATTAAATACCATACAGGAGCCACAATGAATAATTAGACAACAACAATTAATCAGTGGAGGATATATATTCAAAGTTAATAATTTAAAAATGAAAGTATACTGTATAATTTTAATTTTCTGGTTTTCAATTTCTCATAAATAAATTAATGATTGATGGAGTCCAATTTTTTTCTGCAGTGAATAGATTGTGTTAAAGTAATTCTGGTGAAATTAGTTTATTACAAATAGTTTTTGTGGGGTTTTTTCTCAAATTTTTCTTCGGACAAGTCAACTTCACATTCGGACAAGTAAATTTCCTTTCAACTTGCCCGACAGGACAAGCGGTTTCAAAAGTTAATGTAGAGCCCTGAAAAAATGCAAAAACAAAAGCAACAAGATATGGAATAAAAGTATTTGATGGTAAGAACGTATCTTTATTTTAAATTATTTTTCAAGAATTATTATTATTATTATTATTATTATTATTGCATTTTTCACAAATTGCTCCTGTCATTTTGCTGGTTTGTTTACATTCTAAGCAGAAATGATTTTGTTGGACGTTTTGTATAGAGTTGTTATTTATTGAATTACAAAAAATAAAAATGCTCTGTTTCTCAAAATCCAGTGAATGTGGATAGAATAAAACGGTTATTCCACTCAATCTCGGTGCTACGCGCCTCGTCACCGATCAGCTCATGTACAACTTGATTTCGTGGAATAACTGTTAACTATCGCGTCACAAACTGGAGTAACTGGCGGTTAGAATTTAGCATCACCTGTAAACAAACACACCCTCGTTTCACATAACCCTAACCTAAACTCCAGCCCGTCATAAACCGTTAGAACCTCACAGAGCTTGTGATAACCTCACACACCCTCCGTATAACAAAGCGATAAACCCAGTTAATGCACTTCCTTCAGGGTTCATTGGATAATTCAGGGCTCTGAGCTTCCAGGAAGAGGAAACCTGGGACTGTTAGTGGCAGGAAGCCGCTTTATTGTCAGGTTCTGTACAGCGTTTAAAGGCGTGTCGTCATGATGGCGAAGCTCTGCGTTATGAGTAAATCCACATGCTGGAGTGATGTGTGACTTCCCTGGTGTCCTCTGATCACGTCCCGGAAATAAACCGGCCGAGTCACCGTCACTGGCTTATCAATGTGTGTTTGTTTGTTTTATTCGATTCGGTTTCACACAATGACAACGACACCGCACCAGCGACGACGTCTCCTCAGTCAATAGTGCTAATTCCAAATGCCATTTTTTTCCTCCTTTAATACCTGAGACCGTTTCACAAGAACTCGAGCTTGCATTGTTATTATTTTCCTTTTGAACAAGAACTCAATCTCGCAGACCTTGAGAAAACGTTCGAGGGTTCCTCAGGTGGACAATACTGAGATTTCTCAAGTTTCTACATGGACTCTTCCTGGAATCTTCGTTTCGGTCAGGCGCCACCCGAACTGATGATCACATCATCAGCTATTCTTTGGCTAGTCAGACACAAGGTGCATCACCACTCTTGTTGGAGCAGCTGGGGGTTCGGTGCCTTGCTCAAGGGCACTTCAGCCATTCCTGCTGGTCCAGGGAATCAAACCAGTGACCTTTTGGTCCCAAAGCTGCTTCTCTAACCTTTAGGCCACGACTTCCCCCTGGAATCTAAAATCCTAAATTGTTAGGTTACTTAATTTTTTCCATCAAGTCTTGGTATTTTAATAATTCTTATTTGTCGAATCACTAAATAACCCCCCAGGAACACTGTTTTGAGAGTATAGACCAAGTGACAAGGAAAATATTAAACGCCTGATACATTCTTGGAGGAAATAATGACCAGTGGTTTGGAGTTTGTGCCTCAACCTGCTCCCCTGTCCACTCTGAAGGGATCTTCAAGGGTTCCTTCAGGGTAATTGAAGGTGCTAAGCATTGTTGAGCTTCTCGCACTTCCTTATTTCCATCATTTCAGTTCTGGTGTGCTGCATGTTGCCTCGTCCACATGGCTGTGGATTAGGATTAAGGATTATCCCAGGATTATTTCTGCCAACTCGTGTTTGGAGTTCTAGTGCTCGTTATACAGAGTTCTGTAAATTTCATAAAAAGCATTTAATTTAATTTAATTGATTCCGGATCAGGTACATGATTGTGTAAGATGTCGATATGTTGCCGGACTCTTAATCCTGGATTACGATATTATCATATGTTGTTCAGTGAGGTTACTCCATGATAAACTGTTGTGATTCTCCAGTGCAGGAAGTAACAGGAAAGGTTTTTAGTTTTCATGCGGGTGAGAGGAAGTGGTCAGAGAAGATGTTTGAGGGAAACAGAAAAAAAAAAATGCTGCGTGATGCGTTGAGAGCATCCTGAGGTGGTATTTGGAAACTTATATAATACCAGTCAAAAATTTGGACACATCTTTTCATTAAATTTTTTTCTTTATTTTTATGAATTAAGCCACGTCATGTCTTAAAGTAATGATGCATGTCGTTTCTCTTTACGGAGTTGTTTGGTTCTTGATGTAATACGGATTACTACAGTCGTGGTGTGGAATTGGGCTATTTTATTAGAGAGTGCATTTTTTATTATTGATGATTCATTGTTTGATCTCTGATGCATTAAGAAGCAAGAAACTCGTCCACTAATTACGTTTTGATGAGACACAGCTGTTAACGGAAAAGCGTTCCCGCTGACTCCCTCATGAAGCTGGTTAAGAGAACGCCAATAGTGTGCAAAGCGTCATCAAGGGAAACGCTGGATACGCTGAAGAATCTAAAATATCAAACGTTTTGTTTGTTTTTTGAACACTTTGTTTTGTTTACCACATAATTCCAGATATGTTCCAGATGTTATTTTATAGTTCCCAGTGTTGTAGCAAACGTGTACAAAACAGAAACACCTCTGAATGAGTAGAGTTGGGGTGTACAAACTTTTGACTGGTATGGTGTACTGCATTTTTGTCCCCCCCCCCCCCCCCCCCCCCACACACACACACACACACACTTTGGACCATTTTCTGTCAGAGTCCAGTATACAGTGGCATGCAAAAGTTTGTGCACCCTTACTGAAAATGTCTGTTACTGTGAATAGTTAAGTGAGCAGAAGATGAACTGATCACCAAAAGGCATAAAGGTAAAGATGACACATTTCTTTTCAGTGTTTTCTGCAGGATTTGTGTATTATTTTTGTTTTGTACAATTGGAGAGTGAAAAAAGAAAAGGAACACCATGCGAAAGTTTGGGCACCCCAATACATTTGAGTTCTCAGGTAACTTTTACCAAGGTTCCAGACTTTAATTAGCTTATTGAGTTGTGGCTTGTTCAAATTCTCCATTAGGAAAGGTCAGATGATGCAGATTTCAAAGCTGTATAAATTCTCTGACTCCTCAAACTTGTCCCTAAAATCAACAGCCATGGGCTCCTCTAAGCAGGGTTCCCGCGGGGTTTTAAAAGGTAGTAAAAGGTAGTTAATTAAAATAGGCTAAATTATGGCCAGTAAAAAGTAGTAAAAGGTAGTAAACGTAATCTGATGTGGTAGTAAATTTTTTTTGACCCCCATCCAACTGGGCCTATGTGTTTTCTAATTCGTTTAATTAACCTGCATGCCATAATATCCATAAATTACTATATTTGGGCGAATTTATTTTTATGTATCGAGGAGGACCGCAGTGAGGAGTTGGTGGCGCATGTGCATTGAATTCCAATAACGGTCGAATCCAGTATAAATTTATACCAGAGATTGTTTAGTACGAGACTGACTTTGTTTATACGGCTCTAGTCGAATCTATCTGTTAACCCGACTGGCGACATCTGCACGAGAATTAAACAATGGGGAAATGCAAATTTTCAGACCTCTGGCTGGAGGAACCTGATTTTAAAGACTGGCTAAAGGCGGTAGATGGCAATCGGCGAGAGGCGTTCATTGAAAAGTTGATCGAGGCACATGTAATGCGTTGTGCGTGCGCGCGCCTGGTGCGTTGTGCGCGCGCGCGCCTGGTGCGTTGTGTGCGCGCGCGCAGCTGGTGCGTTGTGTGCGCGCGCGCGCGCAGCTGGTAAGTTGTGTGCGTGCGCGCAGCTGGTGCATTGTGTGCGCGCGTGCGCCTGGTGCATTGTGTGCGCGCGCGCGCCTGGTGCGTTGTGTGCGTGCGCGCCTGGTGCGTTGTGTGCGCGCGCGCGCCTGGTGCGTTGTGTGCGCGCGCGCCTGGTGCGTTGTGTGCGCGCGCGCCTGGTGCGTTGTGTGCGCGCCATTTGAGGCATCCAAAATGTGATGAGCAAATCTGTTGAACTGTTGAAATGATTAAGATTAACCCTCTAAAACACTGATCTCTGGGAGGAAGGTGTTGACTCTGCCCACGGGCCTTCACCACTACAGGACTGGTGCAAATGACTATCTTAAGCAAACTTGGCAATGTGTTGAGAGACTGCCAAAATAGGGCTTGGGTTATGTGTGTTTTGTATCTTTAGGGTGTGTGTCTTGTCTTTGTCATGTGTGTGTGCGCTTTTTGTGTGTGTGTGTGGGTTCGTGTTTGCCATTTGACCTGATCTAAATGTAATGAGTTGATGTACCTAAGCACATAAGATTTTTTGTGCAAATCTGTTCACCTGTTCAAAAGATTATTCCACAAACAAAAGGTTGGCCATCTTGAAAGTGTTGGCCGACAAAATGTAATCAGATCTTGTACCTAATGTGAAGTGTTGACACACAAGGTTTAGTGCAAATCCGTGTACCCGTTAAGAGGTTATGGGCCACAGTTTCACAGTTCAATAAAATTATAACTTATATGTGGAAGTTTGTTTTCTTTTATGCAAATATGCATTACTCCATGTGTAGCCCTAGCAATGGGAGGGTCTATTATGCGTCCAAAGGGAAAGAGTTACACTACCGGTACGTTCAGATTTTCTTTCTATCTTGTCTCATCAATCCAACTCTTTGGGTAGAGTTGTCACTAACTTATATGTAGCACATTCACTTGGACTAACACATACACTCAAAGATTACCTTGTTAAATTGTGAGAAAATGTCCAAATCCAAATTGTCGCTGTGGTAGTAAAAAAAATTGTGAAGGTAGTAAAAAGGTAGTAAATTCAACATAAAATATCTGTAGGAACCCTGTCTAAGCAACTCTCTCGCATTCTGAATAATAAAATAATTGATGCTCACAAAGCAGGAGAAGGCTACAAGAACGTAGCAAAGTGTTTTTAGGTAGCCGTTTCCTCAGATCGTAATGTTATTAAGAAATGGCAGTTAACAGAAACAGTGGAGATCAAGGTGAGGTCTGGAAGATGAAGAAAACTTTCTGAAAGAACTGCTCGTTGGATTGCTAGAAAGGCAAATAAAACCCCTGTTTGACTGCAAAAGCCCTTCAGAAAGATTGAGCAGACCCTGGAGTGGTGGTGCACTGTTCCACTCTGCAGCGACACCTGAACAAATATGGCCTTCATGGGAGAGTCATCAGAAGAAAACCGTTCCTGCGTCCGAGCCACAAAATTCAGCGTCTGAAGTTTGCAAATGAACATCTAAATAAGCCTGATGCATTTTGGAAACAAGTCCTGTGGACTGATGAAATCAAAATAGAACTTTTTGGCCACAATGTGCAAAGGTACGTTTGGAGAAAAAAGGGGGCCAAATTCCAGGAAAAGAACACCTCTCCAACTCTGAAGCATGGGTGTGGATCCATCATGCTTTGGGGTTGTGTTGCAGCCAGTGGCACAGGGCACATTTCATCGGTCGAGGGAAGCATGGATTCGAATAAATACCAGCAAATTCTGGGAGCAAACATCACACCATCTGTAAAAAAAAAGTTGAAGTTAAAAAGAGGACGGGTCCTACAATAAGACGATGATCCAAAACACACCTCAAAATCTACAATGGAATACCTCAGGAGGCGCAAGCTGAAGGTTTTGCCCGGGCCCTCACAGTCCCCTGACCTAAACATCACTGAAAATCTGTGGATAGATCTCAAAAGAGCAGTGCATGCAAGACAGCCCAAGAAACTTGTAGAACTGGAAGCCTTTTGCAAGGACGAGTGTGTGAAAATCCCCCAGGTAAGAACTGAAAGATTATTAGCTGGCTACAAAAAGTGTTTACAAGCTGTGATACTTGCCAAAGGGGGTGTTACTAGGTACTAACCATGCAGGGTGCCCAAACTTTTGCTTCGGGCCCTTTTCCTTTTTTGTCATTTTGAAAACGCAAAAGATGAAAATAAAAAATAGTTTTTGCTTAAAATATAAAGGGAATCTTTAACTTTATGCCTTTTGGAGATCATTTCATCTTCAACTTGCTTAACTGTTCACAGTAACAGCAATTTTGACCGGGGTGCACAAACTTTTTTGCATACCACTGTATTTATGGAAGTGAGCCCAGGAACAGTCCTGCACATCTGGAACCCTATGTGAAAGCAAACACGAGATTGAGCTCCGCCCAGAACCGAGCCCAGAATCAGTCCTGAGAGAGGATTCGGGCCAAGTGTGGAAACGTCCAGAGTCAGGGCTGTAGTGGTTTAAAAAATCGACTGTTCCCTTGTTTCTAAATTCTGTGAACTACTACTTGCGAAGGAAATGTGTTCAAAAATGTCATGGGCAGATCTGCTGAAGGTAAACTCCGCCTCTCACCTGCAGGGAGCGAACGATATAAATGTCGTATGCAGCGTACATGCGTGGAACCTGAACCGAAGCTGGACGCGGTGCTTTTGAGACCCTTCCACAGTGTGCAGAGCATCTCAACTGGTGTCCTCATGACAGGACCGAAATCTGACCTCGAAGCGAATCAGTTCCCTGACCCTGTGGGAACGAGAGCGAGCTCATTTATTTATTTATTAACCAACCATATTTATTCCCTCTTCTCTCTTCATTCTCACGTTTTCCAATTTTCACTTCCCTCTTCCACACCGATGATTTTAGGAAGCAAGATGTACAGAATGAGTGAACGACATCGAGGAAACACCGGACCTCGAGTTTGTGTGGTCTTTATTCTGGTTTGCAGAATCCTGAAATGAATAATTTCTGGACTTCTCTAAGGCGCGGGATTCATCCACAGAACTCGGGACACAGGAATTAATCAAAGACGCTGATGAATTTCCTCATCAACAATTAACTGTGGCGTGTGTAAGGACTAAAAGGAGAAGTGAAGTTAGGGCTGAATTTAGAAGTGTTTTATTCCTTTCATACCACATCAACTGTCCAACAATTATGATTATATTCAGTATTTATTCCGGAACAACACCTCATCCTTTTATCTGTTCTATAATTACCGTATTTTTCGGACTATAAGTCGCACTTTTTTTCATGGTTCGGCTGGCCATGCGACTTATACTCCGGTGCGACGTATATATGTTGTTGTTTTTTTTCACCGCGGAATAACTGGAGCTGATGCTGAGTCTGACGACAGCCACGCAGAAGAAGAGGAAACGGCGCTTCATCTGCCGCTGGAGTTGGCAGAGTTGTTCAGAAGCGACACCGAGGATGAGGAATTCAATGGATTTGCTGATTTGGAGTGAAATCATCAGCTTGATAAACTTGATTGACCTGTGTTTTATTATTAATGATAGGCCTATAGTTATTTAAATAAGTTATGTAGTGATTTTAGGCAGCGCTTAATTTGTGAAGTGGGAGGTCCCAGAACGCAGGAGGTGGGTGGGTCCGGCAACTCAAAAAACAAAAGGCGGGGGATGGTTTACTATAACTTTACGCACATGGGCTTATTGTGTGTGTAAACTAATAATAATAATAATATCAGACATTATGATCTTAGAAAACGCTTTAGTGACAAACAGTTACAGACAGTAATATGTCGTGATATTATATTATAAAATATTAATTTTTATTAGTCTATATATTAAATTATATATTACATTTATCTTCTAAAATAACAGACTGTACTCATCACAACCGGTTTATTTCACCATTGGAGATCAGATCACACAAGACATGAGTTAAATGACTCATTTTAAGGATTTAAGTAGGGGATTTAAAAGCGGTTGTTGTTGTTTTTTTTTCACTAGACGGTTGTTTTTACTACCGTACCTGTCTTTGGAGATGATATACCTATAGCCTACTTGACCTCTGATTTGATGAAATAAAATTCGACAAAAATGAAGAATGACACTCCTCGATGATGACTACAGCTTTAATAACACAGAGGAAAGAGCCATGGGGCGATAATAAGCCCTACCGGTAAAAATATTCTAAAAGCAAACTGATTAATGCATCAGTAATAGGCTACTAATATTAGTTATAATAATAATATAGGCTATTAGTAATAACGATAGTGATAGTATTAAAGATAGTAGTAGATATTTAAAATAATCAGACTAGGCTACTTACAGGGCAAAGGGCGCGTTATCACTGCTCAGCTGTTCGTTTATTAAATAAACAATGCAGTCGCGCAGTAACCACGCGCCGCTTATCAGATACAATCACAGATTCTATGGATAGAATAACCCTTCAAAAAAGTGCGACTTATAGTCCGGTGCAACGTATATATGTTTTTTTCGTCTTCATAATGCATTTTTTGGCTGATGCGACTTAAACTCCGGAGCGACGTATAGTCCGGAAAATACGGTACATTCTTACTTTCATTCTAGCAGCGATAAACATTCGTTCCTTCACCAGCCTCTCTTTTTTCCTCTCTTTTAAAGTTAATATAATGCAAAAAAAAAAGAAAATCCACAGCTTGTTGCAGTGCTGTAGTCGAGTCACAAACCTCGAGTCTGAGTCCAGGCTCGAGTCCCCAGTGTTCAAGTCCAAGTCATTAAAAAAAATTTTTGAGTCGAGTCCACTATTGATCCGAGTCGAGTCTGAGTCTAACACTCCAAACCGCACCATGTGACGGTGTCTGTTTCAGCGCCATTAGCATTAGTTTGCTCCTGAACATGGCGTATGAACAGGTGAATGTGCTTCTCTTTATCAGCGTGTGTGAAGTATTCGGTCAGAGATGGTTGGGAGACGGATGTAAGTGCAGAAGGTGTGTTTATTAATGCAAGTGAAGACACAAACAATCCAGAACAGCAGGCAAAATCGTAAACCAGTGAAACAGGCGATAGGTCGAGCGAGGCACAAACAGGCTATCGTAGACTCGGCAGGATCAAAGACGAGAAACAGGAAATCAGGGATCAGGAAACCAAACAAGGAAATAAGGTTCAGTAACATGTCAGCAGCACAACTCAATACTTCACAAAGTAAGTGCGTTTTCACAGTTTTTATATCGGTGCGCTAATTGCACCTTAATCCTGTGCAGGTGTGAGTTATTTACAGCTCGCGCGTGAGAGTCCGCTTGGTGCACGCGCTGTCTGGAGCGCGCCGGAGGGTCTATCTGAGGCACAGGCCAAGGCGCGCAGCAGGGCTTTACATTCACTTTTTTGCTCACCGGCCACTGTGTCTAGTGGTTTCCCCAAGTCACTCGCCATTCAGCCTTTTCACGAGCCACAATTTTGTTGCCAGGAAATCGCAGTTTTTTTCTTCAGCATGATACGTTAAAGTTCAGAAGATCTAGATTTGATTATGAACGGCAGCGTATAATGTATCTCTACAGTAGCACTCAGTATTCAGTGCTGTTAAGGTCGCTCCCTATATGAAAACATGCAACCAGTTCAGACAAAAATATAAACAGAGTATTCTGTTTATTGAACTCAAATTCAAGCCCCTTACAATATGAAATATCGTATAATCTGAAAAATAACATTCAGTACAACTGAACTGATTCTAATATTAAAAGTCCAATTCAAAACATTTATCACTGAAAAACATTTGATGTTTTGATATGCAAGTATTCTGTGTATTATCAAGTATTATTATGTATTATCTATTAATAGTGTGTGTGTGTGTGTGTGTGTGTGTGTGTGTGTGTGTGTGAACATGTGTAGAGAGAGACATTAAATGTCCTCATTGCATTCATCATCAGATGAGTCTGAATGGTCCATGAAAAATGGTCTTCGTGACCTGAGGCTTCCAGCAGGCTGTAAGTTGATAGCTGGGGCGGATCAACTTCTTTCCAATCGCGTGAACGTTTCTAACCAGCAGCTCCATCCTCTCCAGCTCAGCCGACTTCATGACAGCCAGGGACTGAAAGCAATGCTGTCCTGTAGTGACCAGCCGTCTCCGCCAGTTTTGATGTTATAGTACCGATGTGTGCATTTGACTTTTCGTGGTCCTTTATAGTTTCGAGTTTAAAATTACTGGTGCCTGTCTTTGCCAGACTTTCTACAGTCTTCGCAGTACAGGGTATTTTTGGTTTTGCTATGAACTAGCCAATCTCACCCGAACTTCCATTTGCCATTGAACTGTCTCATCTTCCTATTAGCGTCTTGTTCATCTCCATGGCCGCAGCCAGCTATGAGGCCCCCGCGGTCCGGACCTCGGTCATTTTTAAGAGCTGAAAATACATTTGTACGCTAAATATTCAACTGGATAAAAAAAATAAAGAATAACATTAAAACGTCTCCGTAAAAAGTGCATTGTTAATTATGTTAAACGTTGATTCTGTCTTCTGTGTCTGTTTGGTGCGCGCGGCTCTGAGACCAAGAACACAAAAGCAAATGAGCGCGCGACTCGGCGGAGGAACACCGTGCAGCAGACACAGGTTTTCCATGGTAACCATCAGCGCACTTTCATGAAGCTGTTAAATTGACATTTTCGAAGCAGCGCAGGTGTAGCCTGCCTTGTTTGTGATTTTAAAAATAAATCATTCGATAAGCCAAAGCAATAGAGTGGAAAGTTTCAACTTGTGTTTGCCTTGGATAACTTTGCCTAAAACATGGTGGTGTACTGATTTTTTTCCCAGAATGTTTTTTTTGTGTGTGTGTAGGTGTAACGGATGCCAGATTGTTAATGTACGGTATCTTATGCTTAGTTTACACGTACCTGGGTATGTATAGAAACGGATAACCCCGCCTCTCCGTTTTCAAAAATATCCACAATTACGCCAAACCGTTCTCCAAAATATCTGCATTCACACAGATCTGCATAGATACGCGGCTAAGCGCTATTATGAGCATGCCAAACATATAGGTGGCAGTATAAGGAGAAGTATAAAGCCATACTAGCCGATCAGAATCGTGAAAATACAAATGACATGACGGCGGTGACGTTGGTAAGCAGCAAGCCTTTGTCTTGGTGGGAGGAAAAGTGCCTGAAAACCTGCGACCCTCCTCGCAGTCCTTCTCCTCTGCTCCTCATAAAGCAGTTGCAGTCCTATTTGCAAATGCAAACAAACCAAAAGTGTTTGCAAATATGTAAAAAGGACGACCACCCGTGTTGCATCCATGAGACCATCAAACCAAAATATTGAGCGCCTGACGCAAATATTGTTCTGTGACGCATATCGTGACGTCGGGAAAACCCAAAACTCCGTTTTCCACTATTTACACGCAGGCATGAAAACGGAGTTTTCAGAAATCTCCACTTTGCCCGGAGTTTTCAAAGATATCCGTTTTCAGTGACTGAAACCTCCGTTTACGTATAAATGAGAGGTGCAACCGCATAAATAAATATGCGTCTTCATAGATATCCGGCTACGTGTAAACGGGGTCTCAGTTCCATAGGCTACATGGTTAGGGGATCTTTTGTCCTCATTGCTTGGGCCAGACCAAACCATTAAACACGCTTCAATTATTCTTACTCTTGCCACATGATTTTTTTTTTTTTCAAAACTGATGATATTCAGTTCAAACTCCATTAAAAGTAATTTCAGGAATAGATCTCTTGTGTGGCGTGTAATTTACCCTCTCATTTAAATATGGCGAAATGTTTCGGCGTGCGCTTTGCACATCATGGACCTCGGTGATTTTAAAATGCTGCTCTGGCCCTGATCATCTCCGCCCCTTTTTCCCTCAGCAGCAGGGTTTGAAACTCCAGCTCGATGCCGCCACATAGTGCGCTTGTCAGTCGTCAGCAACTTTGTTGCTTCGTTCATTAACCGCAGGTTACCGCATCACTGATTTTATCTGAGCCGTTAACGAACGTTCTAAACAATTCTAACATGTTGTCAGAATGTTTATGCAGGGGCTCATGGGAGTTGTCGGCGCGTAATATTACATTGCAATGCGTTTATTATATCCGATGCCTTCAGAGAAAACTACAGTTAAAATATATTGTCATACCACAGAATAAACCACCCGCCAAAGTGGCTAGTGGGACTAAAGTCATTACCCGCCAAAGCCCAATTTTACCCGCATTTGGCGGGTGGGCGGGTGCTAATGTAAAGCCCTGGCGTGCAGGTGTGACAGTCTTACAGAAAATTAATGTAGATATAAATATCTTATGGCATGTTACAAAAAATAATAAAAAATCAGAGTCCTCGTCTCCAAGTCCGAATGCAGTTAATGCACGAGTCCGAGTCATCAGTGCTCAAGTCACAAGTCCTTAAAATTAGGGCACGAGTCGGACTCGAGTCTGAGTCCTGGTCTTGAGTACTACAAGCCTGACTTGTTGCGTTACCAAGAAACCGTAGCGTGTCGACAGGACGGAGTTTTGTCATTCATGAAAAGCATCAGTAAGGAGTGCAGTGAGGAGCACCATGATGGGGAGTGCAGGTGGAAAACAGCAGGCCATGAAGCAGAATTAATAGCAAGCTTGTATGAGGCAGCACAGCTCCTCCTCATCATCACCCCATCCTCCTCTCTCTGGATGAATGAAGCAGGGAGAATTTCTGCTCAGCTATTCATGGCTTCCAGGTTTGTCCACATGTCTCCATCTCCCTTAACCTCAGCGTCTCTTGCGTCTGCATAAGCATGAGGGTTTCTTTTCCTCTCCTCCTGAGCGTCGGTGTTGCAGCATCTCCCCAGGGTCTGTGTTTGACTCAGGAGGTGAAAGGAGCACATCGCTGCTCACAGTGTGATTAGCATAATTACATTTCTGATGAACAGACACATTTGTTATTGTTGTTGTCTTAGAATATTTGCATTGGTGTGATTTATATGTAATATGCCACTTTGTTTGAGGTTTGAAGGTAGACGTGCTGCTCTGGTGTTTACTGTAGGTCATTAATATCGCTATCTGAGAGCTGAAGTGATGCAAAAGTCTGACAGAAGCGACCACAACCTTTCAGCGTACGGAGATGGAAGATTATTCTGACTTTTACAGCAAAGCCACTTTTAGATTGACTTTTTTTTCTTTAAGATTTTTCCTTTTTAACAGCCTTTAGTCGGGTTTTTGGTTCATGCAGTCTGTTATAGGTGTTTTTTTTTTTTTTTAAGCTTGCGAATGTTGTGCTTTTTTATTTTTGTAAAGAAAAGTTGTGTGAAGAATTGGAATCCTCATTACATTGGCTTTATTAATTCATTTACTTCGATGCAAAAAATGTAGCTGTGTGCCTCTTGCTTGGTTTTGCTCTTCTTCTTCTCCTCCAAACATTTTTTAGGACGCTGTTTCTCCCTCAGTTTTCAACCAATCATCAACAAGTTCCACATGAATTCCTCTGCACTGAGTTACATTGCTATGACTTTTGGTGGTGATCTGGATCACTGATCCGGAATGATCCACGAAAAACAGATTTTTTTTTTTTCAATCACTTATAACTCTGTCAATTTTCATGTTTTTTTTTTTTTTCAATCAGCCAGACCCTCCAGGATTTCGCGATGTTGCGATTTGCAACTTCAACGCAAATTCAACCAATCCCCGCGAATTCAGGGCGGTGTTGCAATTATGTCCAATCACCGCAACTTTCCTGCAAATTTGACCAATCGTTGGCGTCGTCTTGTGGTGACGTCGACAAACTACCTTCCGCCTTACTTCCGTGTATACGTTCAAGAGAAGCAGCATGTGCGAGTCAGTGTTTCTGTAGGCTTAAATTCTGTTACTGAAAGTGTGTGATGTTTACAGTGAAGGACTGTGCGCACTTTACATTATTTTTTTTTTTACTTAATACAAGAAATTAATGGATGCCAACATTTTTGCCAAAATGGTATTTTATTTTCCATTGTTTAGGCAGCTTCAGCATCATACTGTGAGATTCTGTTCAAATTGTTTTTTTTTCTTCTATGAAGCCTGAGCCATTTATTTTATTAGTTTATAATTATTGTTTAATTTAGTCTTCAGGAGAGACTGCCTGCACACAGTACTAGTATTAATAGTTTTTTTCTTACATGAAAGCTGAGGCATTTATATTATATTTTAAGGTAACTTAATGTTGTGCTGTGAGGTTCTCTGCACTTTAACTTTTGAACCAACAGGTGCATTTGGATAAGTAAAGCCTATTTTTCTGCATTTTTGTAGTCCTGGTAATCTTTTATATTGGTAAAGATGTTTATAGGACCATTTCTCAGTGTCTGTTTTTTTAATCAATAGTTTTTCAGTAATAACTTAATATTTAACATATCACTCAATTTTAATCACAAATAGAGAAAATCGCAACAATTTCTCGCAACTTTCACTTCCTCCCACAATGTAATCGCAACAAAAACCTAAAAAACACTGCAACTTTCATCGCAATTTTTTGGAAAAACCCCGCAACATCAGACATTTTAGCCCGCAACAATCACAAAAAAGGCCTGCGAAATCCTGGGGGGACTGATCAGCTTTTTTTTTTCCCACGGTGCAACTTTTCCTCACTAAGCATCATTCTCTATCTCTTACCGTTCCAGATCTATAGGGTACGGTGACCAGACGTCCCGGTTTGTAATAGCTCGCACAAATCACTGTGAATTTAGTCACAATATCTATCTAGTTGTTATTATTATTATTATTATTATTCATCCAATCCCAGCTGACTCTGGGTGAGAGGTGGGATTCACCCTGGGCGGGTCACCAATCTATCACAGGGCTACACAGAGACCAGCAACCATCACACTCACACCTCTGGGGCATTTAGAGAAACCAGTTGACCGAATCCACACGTCTTTGGACTGTTGGAGTAGCCTAGTAAACTAGACCCACCCGCCTAGCGGCCAAAAATATTTTTGCCTAGCGAATGGGTCTAGCCTCACACCATATAAACAAAAACACCCCGGGCATCAAATCGTGCCCACCAATCACAACGCAAGGTTTTTGTTTGGATTCTTTGGGCGGGCTTTTGCAGGAGTGACGACAAGGCTGCGCGACGCTGGAGAAAGCGCAGCAGGAAAGATGGCTACAGCTAGTGAACAGCGCACGTTTGACTCCGCTTTGGAATCAGTTTTAGAAGAATTAGACTTGGGGTTTTCGTTGAAACATGAGCAGGAAGAGGCTCTCCGCTCATTCCTTTTCAAGAAGGACGTTTTCGCTGTTTTGCCGACCGGCTATGGCAAAAGTCTGATCTGCCAGCTGGCTCCGCTCGGAGCCAAAAGGATGGGGCTAGTTTGTGCAGTACGAAGAATTAATAAACAGCTTTGAAACATTACTTTTTGATTGTTTCTTATTTTCCTGTTATTTTAAATTTAAGGGAAATTATTTCACCAAACACCACTAAATAAAAACTCTCAAAAACAGTTTAAGCAAACCCTTGAAAAAAATGAGTGTATGTTAAGTATGTGGTACAGACTCCAAACTTGTGGTCATTATCTCCAAACTTCTTAATATCTAGAACCTGTTTATTAATTAATACGCATTTTGAAAAATTATTTATTTCAAGGCCTCCCCCACTGCTTTCTGTCGCTCTGACTACGTCACAGTCACTGTTGCGCTGATTGGTCAGAGCGTTGGCCTATACGCACAGAGACAGTTTGAAAGACAGCGGGTTGTTCCTCCTACACCCTTCAGAAATGTCTACGGATCGAGGCCAGACTAAATATTCACATTTAGTCTGGCTTGCCAGGCTACTGTTGGAGGAAACCGGAGCACCAGGAGGAAACCCAGGAAACTCCACAGAAAAACTCCAGTCAGCTATGAGGTTCGAACCCAGAACCTTCTTGCTGTGAAGCAACTGTGATAACCCCTACACCACCATACGACTCTGATTGAAAGTCCATCTTATCGGCTCACTAACGCAAGAACACGCCCCTTCTGCTTTCTCTCAGTGCACAAAGCTTGCGGATTCACAGGGAAAAGTTCATGGAGTCAACACCCAGCAAAAGTGTCCTTCACATCCCGCCTTCTTCCCCCTTCTGTGATGTGCTTTTCAGCCAGGTGAATTTTATTTCCACTGCTTTATCTCTTTAATTCCTTTTGGAATGAGTCAAAATCAGAAATGATTCCGCTAAAGTGTCGACGTGGCCACCATTTATCAATTCAGATTCAGTGCAAACCTGGAAATCCTGACCTCAAATCAAGAAAGTACAGACACATAGACACACGCACTCACTGACCGCTACAACCCACTCAGCGTGATGAAGCACACACTCCTCCTGTCACCTGACGCTTATGAATCTGTTCAGAAGCGTAAATACTGTTCTGTATTTGAATACAGTATATATGTGATGGTTATGTAGAAATAAACCAGGTTCCACTGTGGAAATTACACCTGACATCGTTATAAAAGATGTTGCCTTTGTTTGGGAAGTTTTCAAGTAACGAGTCATGATCACGGTGAAGGTGTAGGAGCTTTCTGAAGTTCTCAGGAACAACTTGAATGAAAAAAAGTGACCGAGTCAAAACAAAGACCTGAAACATTTCTGGAGCTACAGCTGATTGTCCTCACGCAAGATGATTTCCCAGCACGCTGTCCGAGTCATGATGAAAGAAGCGAAGAGAAAAGAGTTGCAGGAAGACCTGAAAGCAGCAGGAACAGCAGTTACACAGAGCGATGAGCTGTCTGAAACGTTATACAGTCGTGAGCACAAAAACATAATCACTGAAAGATTCAGACGCCTTTTCTTTTAGGGGGAAAAATCACTCTAATTGTCTTTGTTCTGTTTTCATGTTGATTCAGGGCAAGAAATTTTAAAGCTAAAGTAATAATTCAGTGCTACTGTAGATACAGTTTGTGAACCCTTTAGAATTTTCTATATTTCTGCATAAATATGACCTAAAACATCATCAGATTTCCACACAAGTCCTAAAAGTAGATAAAGAGAACCCAGTTAAACAAATGAGACAAAAATATTATACTTGGTCATTTATTTATTGAGGAAAATGATCCAATATTACATATCTGTGAGTGGCAAAAGTATGTGAACCTTTAGGATTAGCAGTTACTTTGAAGGTGAAATTAGAGTCAGGTGTTTTCAATCAATGGGATGACAATGAGGAGTGAGTGGGCACCCTGTTTTATTTAAAGAACAGGGATCTATCAAAGTCTGATCTTCACAACACATGTTTGTGGAAGTGTATCATGGCACGAACAAAGGAGATTTCTGAGGACCTCAGAAAAAGCGTTGTTGATGCTCATCAGACTGGAAAAGGTTACAAAACCATCTCTAAAGAGTTTGGACTCCACCAATCCACAGTCAGACAGATTGTGTACAAATGGAGGAAATTCAAGACCATTGTTACCCTCCCCAGGAGTGGCCGACCAACAAAGATCACTCCAAGAGCAAGGCGTGTAATAGTCGGCGAGGCCACAAAGGACCCCAGGGTAACTTCTAAGCAACTGAAGGCCTCTCTCACATTGGCTCATGTTAATGTTCATGAGTCCACCATCAGGAGAACACTGAACAACAATGGTGTGCATGGCAGGGTTGCAAGGAGAAAGCCACTGCTCTCCAAAAAGAACATTGCTGCTCGTCTGCAGTTTGCTAAAGATCATGTGGACAAGCCAGAAGGCTATTGGAAAAATGTGCCCAAATCCAGAATCCAGGGACACATGTTGGCCCGGGGGCATTTTGAGTTATTGACAGATTCAGAAAGTACAGTTTCTAAGCTTTCCAATGATGCCTTCCATGTGGAGATCTGACAATATTTGAAGAATGTGTGGCCTTTTGAAAGTGTATACTTCTTAAAACAGAAAAGGGAGAAAATCGCCCTCAAAGTTTTCCATCTCAGCTACTCTGGGTGCAGGGCGGGCACATAATGGTGCTCATTTACATGACATTAAGGAAAGCCCTAACCCCTAGGAGCTAGCACGATGCCACTTTCATGTAAACAAAGATCACCACGTCAATTTTCCTTCCATGCAAAATATGCCCAAAACAATTATGAAGTATAAAAATAAGTCCTAAAGTATACTTTAACGTTTTGTGGTTGAAAAATTACTCACACCGTAAGAAAGAAAGATCGCACGATGATGACACAACTAACACAACACTAGTATCATGTAAAGCCTCGGTCACAACCGGCCGTACAGTACGCGCTCCTACGGCCGGTCTACACGCAAAAAACGCAAGAAACACACGGAGAGCGCGCATGAAACGCACGAGAGCGCGCGTGTGAAAAGCACGAGAGTGCACGTGTGATGTGCTGATTTTCGAGCCGCAGACCGGCCGCAGAGGTTCGTTGTCATGTCAAACAAACTCTACGGGCGCTTACGTTTTTTTCAGGTTGCAAGACAAACTTACGGCCAACGCGCGTCTTTCTCCGTGAACAAAAAAAAAAAAAAAACGCACCAATTTGGGAAACGCCAAAAATCACACGGCCAAAAAATCGTACGTCCGGTTGTGACCTAGGCTTAACCAAACCACAACACTCTCCGTTACATGCAAAAATAACCACACAGCCTTAGATTAATAAACTCACCCCATCAGAAAGAGAAACGGCGCCTTGCACACACCAATGCCTCCGATGGAATGTAATCCTAGAACGGTCCGTGTATCATCCGATCATTCAAGTATTCCATTCAATCTGGAAAACGAGGTTGCGTTTGTTTTTGCTAGAAATGGTGATCTCCGATGTAAATACCGTGTGTCTGTTTGCGGTGTTTCAGCTCCTCTGCGCTCTGTTTAGTAACTCATTCCATAGTGAAATCACACGCCTGTATGCAGCTTAAGTAGCCACGAGCTCAGCTTGCATCATACAGCTGATTCGCGAAAAAACAAAACAAAAGACTTAAATCATCATGTGAATGGCCCATATGGTAATTTACCCACACCCCCCAGCAGGCTACAGTCCTGACAAAAACGAGACAATTTGCAACAAAAAATGTATGCTTTTCCAACAAAACAATCTATTATCTGAAATACTGATTGCATTCTTCAAGATCTCAACTTGCACATGATGGAAAAAAAAATGAAAATCACAAATTTCGAAAAAAAAATGCTTCTTTTGTGATTATCTCGGATTCGTTTCGACCGACATGTGTCCCTGGATTCGGTGAGGGGTCACAAATGTTTTGTGGACGGATGAGACCAAAATAGAACTTTTTGGTTTAAATGAGAAGTGTTATGTTTGGAGAAAGGAAAACACTGCATTCCAGCATAAGAACCTTATCCCATCTGTGAAACATGGTGGTGGTAGTATCATGGTTTGGGCCTGTTTTGCTGCATCTGGGCCAAAGAATGGTTAAAGAAGAATAAAGTGAATGTTTTGGAATGGCCAAGTCAGAGTCCTGACCTTAATCCAATGGAAATGTTGTGGAAGGACCTGAAGCGAGCAGTTCATGTGAAGAAACCCACCAACATCCCAGAGTTGAAGCTGTTCTGTACGGAGGAACGGGCTAAAATTCCTCCAAGCCGGTGTGCAGGACTGATCAACAGTTACCGCAAACGTTTAGTTGCAGTTATTGCTGCACAAGGGGGTCACACCAGATACTGAAAGCAAAGGTTCACATACTTTTGCCACTCACAGATATGTAATATTGGATCATTTTCCTCAATAAATAAATGACCAAGTATAATATTTTTGTCTCATTTGTTTAACTGGGTTCTCTTTATCTACTTTTAGGACTTGTGTGGAAATCTGATGATGTTTTGGGTCATATTTATGCAGAAATATAGAAAATTCTAAAGGGTTCACAAACTTTCAAGCACCACTGTATGTGATGCAATATATTTTTCCCCAAAAAAACTGCCGCCTTGTCATTTCTGGCGTCCCACTGGATGTGAACTGAGCCATTCTGAAAGCGATCCTCTAATCTAACGTTACAGGAAGCTCACATTACCCTGACGGAGTTTAATCAAAGTGCGCTGCGTCTCACCATCACCCCGGAGTCGCGAGTGTTACTCCACCTTCAGGTGCTTTATGGGATAAATGAACTGACGGAACCTTCCAGATCGTGACTTTTGGAGGTGACGCAGGTTATGGTGAGAGAGAGAGAGAGAGGAGCAGATCTCATCTGGGTGTTTTTTTTTAATCCCGTTCTGTTTGCCTTTCCAGGCTGCCGTCGCTCAGTCTGTGTCCAGTCCATTAATAATTAAGATGAAGATGCTCTTTCTGGAAGATGGACAGAGCGAGTGAGGATGCAGAAGTGGATGAGAGAAGATAGAAACATCATTTATCTTTCATTCTCTACAAATTATTTACAGTTATTTATCTTTCAGTTAAGTCAAATGTTTTCACGATCAAAGCAAAACAACAAAAAAAACAGATTTGCAAACGTGACTCAAATTTTTTTCTTTATAATCACACATCCTGATGAAGGAGTTGATTTACATTTGCCACACCCACAAAACTCCAAATAAGGAAAGGCTCACTGTGACAAAATGGTGATTTTGCAGCCATTGTTGTGCGATGATGCTATATGGCAAATAAATGTATTTTTTTTTAATTTACAGGTAATAATTCATGCAGTAGGTTAAACTAGCTAGTCTGGGTTTTTTTTTTTTTGGTTGTTTTTTTACAACGTCTTCCAGTCACGCTAGTGAAACATTTGGCCCGATTTTTCATTCTTGTGACGGCGTGACTGGCAGCGTGCAGCTTGTTAGCTATCTAACGAATCCATACTAACGAGCAAATTGTATTTAATGTCCACCTGGCAACTCTGTTGCTGAACCGTAGACTGGGAGCCCAGGCTGTGTGTTTTTCTGTCGAGTCAGGGAGCGAACAGGGCCGTGTGCTAAATGTCACAGTGAAGGTGATGTGTAACGAGACGCGTTCACCTCCGGGAGAGTCTCTGCCTTTACACTGTGACTCGACTGTGTTTTTCTGATGGACTGAGTTCCTGGGATAAAGTACACGAGGCAGAAACGTAACATCGCAGTACTTTATATCTCAGGAGTTTGATTCATTTATTTGTGTGTGTGTGTGTATTTTTTTTTTAATTATTATAATTTTTTTTAAAGTAAATATTGTGTGTTTTCTTCTGCCCGCCTCAGCACTGCGAGTAACTCAACCCGGAGCACTCCCACTTGTTCACCCGTCCTCCGTAAGCGCTCTCGCTCTCCAGTTCCTCCGAGTGCAGACGGAGAGAACATGGTGGAGAAGGGCTCCGACCACTCATCCGATAAATCACCCTCCACCCCAGAACAGACAGTCCAGCGGACTTACAGCCAATCAGTGCACGGCACACGCACCGGGAACAAGAACTCCAAGGTGAGCATGCACACACACACACACACACACACACACACACTAAACACACACACACTAAACACACTGTCTTTCAGTCTGAATTGTTTCTTTTAATTCTAAACAAAAATGAGACGTTTCAACTGCAGCTGCTTTCAAAACTAATTTTTGTGCAAATAGATGATGAACCCAGAATACTTAAAGGTCATAGCTAACGGTTTTAATTTTATGCACATTTGAAACTTTATATGTTAAAAACGCTCTGTAATTTTCTTCTGCTCCCAAGAAGTATTGATGATGAGTAATAATTAAAATAAGTTCATGCAGATTGCGGCGAATTTCTGTTCGGCTATTTTCGTGACCACTCGGCGCGTGACGTCATTTAAGCCAAACAAACCGCTTGAGTTGAGTCCACTTCCGGTTACTGACACTGCCGTCCGGCTTGAGTGCAGACGCGCGTTCAGGAATTTCCAAAGAAAAAAACCCCCATGCCTTATTGTGCAGTGAACTGTAACAACGGGACCGGTTCAGGAAGAAGCTTTTACCTTTTTCTGAGGGAGGAGACGAGGCGGAGCCAGAGGGTTGGCTTTTTCCAAAAAACGAGACGAGGCGGAGAGAGTGGATTGTGTGCGTGTGAAACAAAATCAAGCAGTCAGAGAAGAAACGGAGCAGCAATGCTGAAGCAAAAAGGAGAAGATTGGAGGAAACATTTTTACTTTTGCTTGCAGTTGACAAGTCAAGAATCCTGAGGGATCCTGTACAATCACTGTGGAAATGAGACAAAGGGATATTTCCTCACTTAGAGTCGGCTATAAATAGTATAATGCCGCGGATGGCAGGCTAATGTGGCCGACCGGCGCACTGTCCAGTAATCGTTCCCTATATCCACTAGGGAGGCGGTTTAATTATTCTTCAAAAGGGCTCTTGTTTAGTATTACGACAAAAGTAGGAATTTATCATAACTACCAGGATAAATCGTTTGGGTGCGAGTCTTGTTGAGGTCCGGGGTCGCCGCGATCAGAATCGGCCGAGTCGCTGTCCGATTCCGAGGCCGCACGGTCAAACCAGTGAGCCACATTCACCGATTGCTTCACAACGGCCATAGGGTCATACAGATACGGTTTCACCTCTCAATATTCAATTTGGAGAGTTCCTGCTTCAAAATCGCTTTCAGACATTTTACACAACCTCTCACGACCAGAGTCCGTACACGTGTGCTCGGTTCGCAGGTAAACGCAGAGCTGCTCCCGGTCTGTTTGGCTTAAATGATGTCACGACGACGCCCCCTGGCGGTGAAAGTGTGCATAAGTGAGATGTAAACAAACCTTCAGAAACTGGGCAAAACAGTATATTTTAACCGTTTTATTCAGTTTTATGGTGCAAATTAGACACCAGGAAGATTGAATTCACTTTTTGGGTCGTTCTTCTAGACAATAAAGTTGATATTCTACGTTTCACCTCCGACCCTTGCCGATGACCTTTAAAAAACGAAAAGAAATGCACTGTATGTATTTTTACTTGCGAATATGCAAATAGGTACAACTCCAATTTGAGGTTAATTTGTTATCAACTCAGAGATTCAGTCTGGAAGTTTCTGGAATGAATTTTCTCTCTAATTGAGGCTCAACATCAGCACTGTGTGTCATCGTCATCGTCAATGTTCTCTCCGTCTCTCTCTCACCCACACTCTTCATAAATGTCATCAGTTATTTTCTAAAGCAGCTCGTAAGTGCAAAACCCCCCAAAAACAAAAAAACCCGCAACGTTCAAACACCTACAACTGTCAAATTTAAATTGATGTCCATACAGGTGTTTTGTTTTTTGTTCCCTGGATAAATCACTCTGATTTCTTTTTAGTTGTATTTGCCGTTTCTTTAAAAAACAGATTTCTTCTGTGTACGTTTTTATATAAAACAACAACAACAAAACCAAATAATCTCAGAACAGGAAGGGGCGGTCCTTATTGGCCGTCACGTGCTCGTTGCTGATTGGATGCGGTGTGTGTCTCTCACTGAAATGAAATATTGCACTTCTGCAGGACTCTGTTTTCTAGTTCGTGTAACAAAAACATGAATTTAATGCAAAGTTATTTCTCTGATTATAGTGAGGCGGAATTCAGTCTTCTGCAGAGCAAAAAGTCCGTGGGGTGGAGTCAGACCTGATCAAGCTCCTCCTACCGGGCTGGAAGTGGGCGGAGTCGAGGCGGTGGAGTGTTTCAGGCTGGATCAGTGTGTTTAATGTGATGTACAGGGTTCTATGGGTTCGGGTTGGACTTGTAGGAGGAGTGAGATCAGATCGAGCTCCACCCCCTGGACTTGCAGCAACTCTGCTTTCTTTGGGTGTCATTTCCTGTTTCGCAGCGCGCTCGTGTTTATGCTGTGCAAAGTTCACATCATATCTAAAAATAGCACGGAGTGAATCAGGAGATTCGTTTCAGCTCGTGTTTCATCTCATCGTTGTTTCCGTCTCTCAGCCAATCAGCAGTGAGCACGTGGTGATCAGTACGGAGTTGTTCGTGTGTTTTGCACTTACGGAAAGTCGCCTTCATTTTCACTCTGTGCAGTGTACGACATTTCTTTTTTCATTTCTTGATTCCTTTGTTCTTTTTTTTTTCTCATGCATGCTAGTCGCACAAGAGACTGTCCAGAGTAAGCATCACACTTTTCTGCTTTTCTCTCCACCCTGTGTGTGTGTGTGTGTGTGTGTGTGTGTGTGTGTGTGTGTGTTTTGATGTTTCGCCTGTATGTTAACCCTTTCCTCTCCTATAAGACGTATCATGCATGTTCAGTTTTGTCATGAGTTAAATTTCAACATAAAAAAATAAGCCCAAGTTGTAAAATTGATATAATCACATCTCGATTGGAATGTTTCCACACTGAAAGAATGAATGTGGTTCAGACGATCCTAAATCTGACCTTCTGTACCATGAACATCAGATTTTTATTTTTTAAATGAAAAAAAAGTTCTGGATTTTTCAAGACTCGCTCCACTTCAGTGACCTTGACCTGCTCATTAAAAGGTTTATCAGCGTTTAACCTCCTGAGGTCACATGGCCGAATGATAAATCTTTTTTGATAAACCTGTGTACGATTCGAAATATTGAAATACTTCCTCTTCTTTGGGGAGAAATACATACCGTATATTTGCATAAAAGTTCTGCTCAGAGCTGCTGAATCGGTGTGGAATGTTTTATTTGTTTGTTTTGTAGCTGTTAAGTGATGAGAATAAAAACACTTAATAAGAATAAAAAATAAATCCAGCGGTTTCTTTATCCCACTCCACTCTCCGTCATATCAACTGCATGTGTAAAAGTTTTAGCACCCCACCTTGAAAGCCGTGAGCATCGAAAAACGTCCCAAATCCCCAAACTGAAGGCAGTGTCAAGGATAACTGTAGTTTTAGTGCATGAGGGAGAAACATCGCCCCCTAGTGGCAGCTTAGTAGAGGAGGGTTTAATATGCACTTAATCAACAACAACTTAATTATTAACAACTGATAATTATTTACAGTGTATTTACACACACAGGTAAACAATCATTTAATTTAACATCATTAACGAGAAATAATTATAACGTATTATGTTTGAACGGTTCTCCGCTTCGTCATTGTTGTTAATTAATAATACATCTATAATAAATAATCTGTAATAAACGTATAATTAGACATCACAGCTCATAAACATTATTAATCCTAGCAGCTTTGTCAGTAGCTGGTTAATGATTGTGAACAATCGTGTGTGTGTTATAATCGTGATTATATTATAATTATTCTTAGAAGTAATTTATTGAAGACGTGGAAACGATGATGAGTGATTATTCTGAGTTATAACGATTTGAGTGTAAATAACTGAGCTGTTTTTCAGCTGTGAATCTGAATGATGAGGGATTAGTAGCTCGTTACTGAGCTACTAATCCTACTTTGTATTAATTATTAACCAGCAATTCAGTTCTTAGTTTTATTATTAAATATTTTCACCCACTGAAAGACCTCCCTTTAATTCATAACCATGATGAAACCTTATAACTTTATAGAGCATGATTATTAATACTGTATAGCAAAGGGATTATTTTTAATAATTAAGGTTTTATGTTACAAATTAATGTGATACAGTTGCAGCACGTTATATCATTTAATAATGTTTATGATTTCTTTGTTTGCTCCTCTGTGTGTGTGTGTGTGTGTTGTTGTTATTATTATTATTATTATTATTATTATTATTATTATCTGCTGTACATGTATTTGTAGTAATACTCTACTTGCTTTTTGTAAATGATGCAGAAAGTTTAATTTTTCTTGTTTGTTTATTATATTTTTTTCACCCAAAGCCAATCTCTTAAACCCTAAAAAATCCTCTTGTCTTTTTGTAACACTGCCCTCTTTTGGTTGAATCTGCACACATCTGCATCTATACCTGCCCTTGAGACACATCTGGAGCATCCCACTGCTCCTGTAACTGATATAAACAGAAGAACACACACACACACACACACACACACACACACACACAGAGGTATACATGCAGGTCTGCAGCTTCACCCTGTCATCATCATCATCATCATCATCATCGTCACGCTGCTGAACAAACCCCATGCTGAGTTCTGGGTTTCTGTCTAACGTCTCTCTCTTGTTCTTTCTCTCTTTTCATTTTTTCACTCCTCTGACCACCAACGAGCAGAAAAGTCAAAGCTGGTACAATGTAAGTCACAGACTGTTTCTCCTTTTTCTAAAGTAATGTTTAGTTTACACCATTAGAATTTACTCCTGATGACAGGGCTTTGTTTATTTCTGTTGTGTTTTTTTTTCTTTTTTTTTGTGGCTTTATTTCCTGTTCACGCTTCCATACATGTTACAGTTTTATTGTAGAATTCAGGCTTTTTCAGACGAAAACAAAACTGTCACAGTTTCTCTTAAACAATGACGTGATCAATAAATAATTTATTAAAAAAATTTAACTGTTCCAACAAATAAATTAACTTTGGCTGCCTGGACAAATTACAAAAAACTAATATTTATTTTAAGAAATGTGAGAAAATAAATTTAACTGTATTTTCAAAGTATTTACGCCAGTACAATACAGTACATAGCAACTATATATTTGTAAAATTTATTACTTTTAAATTCATAAACTTGTGAACTGTGTTTGCCAGGACAGCTTCTAAAAAATGTGATATATATATATAAATGAAAATGTAAAACTGAAAATCTCTAAAATTTGTGAAATAAAATAAAACAAAATAAATAAAAATATATCAAGAAAATAATGTAATAAAAGTATAGATTTAATAAAATAATAGAATATTTCTTTCAATATTGTTCAGTCGATAATCATGTTTTCCCCACATTATTTCTGGTGCATTTTCTTTTTGTATTTAAAAAAAAAAAGTTCACCTTTCAACAGCTTTTCAATTTCATAAAATCGGTGAAATTTAGTTCCGTCTGAAATGTGGTGATTGTGATATCTGTTTATTTCTGTAATATCTCATAAAATATCAGGCCATTCTGTGGCTGGGAAGTTATTTAATTTGAGGGGATTAAAGCAAATAATGTGCATGAACTCGCTCGCTTGGCGCAGTCAAGCAGACAGAGGAAGTCCGTGTGTGCATGCGCAGGTTTACCTTCTTCTTCTTCTTTTGGGTTTTACGGCAGCTGGCATCCACAGTGTTGCATTACTGCCATCTACAGGTTTCCCTTTGAGCGTGCACTGACAGTTCCATCATTCTGTCGCTAAACGAACAGCTGATCACACCGAGGTGCTCGCTGAGCGCCAATATTTATTAGTTTGGTCCTGCGTTTCCTTTCCTTCATATAGAACATAACGTCTTTTCTTCTCGCTTTCTTTCCGTTACTGTAGTCGCTCTTTCACGTTTCATTCACACACTCACGCCCTCCATTTTTCTCTCCTGTTTCAAATTTGTATCCCACAATGCCTTGCGTGAACAGGGAAAGCCCACCACGTGATGCATGACGTAGTATCTTGAATTGGGTCATGGGGAAGCAGGAAAAAATAGTGGAGAATTTAGGGCCACGTGGAGATAAATTCATTAATTATTCTATATTTAAAAAATCTAATAAAATTGGAAGTCTGTGACTCGAATTCAGTAGCTTTTGGTCACCGAACAAAAATAATTGGGTGTCTGGAAAATTCTTTTTATGACCTACACTTGAAAAATCTGAAAGGCCGTACAGCTTTAAGGTTGAAAGGTTAAACATGAACAGTTGGATCTGTATATACTGTAAAACCCCCACAGTGAGGCAGAGGGGCGGAGTCAGTCACACTCGGTCATGTGTACAGTCCTGACTTTACTTTCAGGAGTGTTTTCTTTCAAAGCCAGAAGGATTTTATTATTTGGAGAACTTCAGCCAGTAACGTTTTCCCGTGAGAAGCTGGACGTCGGACGGTCAGCAGTGAGGACGAGACCCTGAAGGCTGTGGTGTTGTTTTGACTCTCGGCTGTAATGATCTGGAGAGAACGCAGAGACGAGGCGAGCGCTGTTGAAAGTCGCTGCACTCGGGTTCATGCTGGCCGTGAATGGACTCTTACAGTTTACACGCATGCGATTGTTTCACAAAAACTCTCGAGTTCTCTTTCAGCACAAAAATCTCTCAAACAGAGACTCGTCTGTTTCTTTATCTGCTGTTTCAGTTCCACAAACCGGACTTTTGCTTCTCTCACTATTCCTTTACTCCTCCGCTAATTACTGGGCATGTCACGATTTCATGATAATATACCAGTTATTTATAATAATAATATACCATTTATTTATAATAATAATATACCATTTATTTAGTGCCTATGCAAATATGCTCTCAGCACTTTACAATCACAAACTAGCAAATAATAATTCAGTAACTAATTAAAAAGGCTAAGGCAAAAAAAAAAAAAAAAAAGATAGTGTGTTTCCGGTAACATGAAATACTAAAATAAGGTCAGTAGGTAGGAAAAAGTTTTTTTTTTTCTTAATTTTTTTTTATTTTGTTCGAAAAAATTGACACAAGTAAACATCTTACAAAATAGTATTTTGGCACAGAATCCTTTATACCACACATCATAATAAAATAAAAGTGTTTTAAATCTTTAAACGAATTTAAAAAAAAATCACAAGAGTTCGAGTTATGATCTACGGAAGCGTATTGCTGCCACACTCAAAAAAATTTGGCTTAGAATCAAGTAATTACGTGAAAAGATATTGTTAACAAAGTTATCACGTTTTTACAATATATTTATCATGTAATAACATAACATCACGTAATTTCATGATATGAAATTATCACGTTATTTCATGATATTTTCATGTAATAACATGAAAACACCTTATCAAGAAATAACGTGAAAATAACGTCCTAGGCTCGGCTACTTCCATTAAAAGCAGACGGCCTAGCCTAGCCTACTGTAGAACTTGGGTCGAGCAAAAACGCCGAGCAAAAACATGGCTAAATCCTGAATGACTCCTATTTGTATAAATAGGGGACTACATAGGCAGCAAAATGTAGTGTTTTTCCCTGCCATGGAAGTGCACTTGTATACTGAAGAGGAAGCAATTTGCATTACAGCCTTGAATGAGGATTCAAAATGGTGGCTCGGCTCAGTTTCCCTTCCTCCTTCAGTATACAAGTGCGCTTCCATGTTTATGCAGGAGGGCTGATAGAAGTGGCGAAACATTTTACTTTTTATCGTTTCTTTCACAACTTGAATGCGTTGAAACAAAAAATTATGACAAACTAACGTCGCTTACACTAAAATATCGAGGGAAATTGGTAATAAAAACTTTACGGTTGGCAATTTCGCCGCCGAAATTCTCGGTCGGTTGGGTTACCGGAAACACACTATTTTTTTTATTTGGCCTAATAACTAAAGACTAAACAGCTATAGATTAGACTAAAAGCAAGCCTAAAAAGATGATTCATGATATTTAAAATAATAATAATAATAATAATAATAATAAATGAAAAATTTTATTACAAAAAAGCAACATTTATTTTTCTATTGTTTATCAACTTAAATATTCCTATTCTTTAATAAAAAAAAAAAAAAAAACCTTCTGTTTCATTTTCTTAACCAACTAATTATTTCCTCACATTTGTAAAGGTTGGAGTAAAATATAATCACCTATGAACTAATATTCCTTTTCTTAATAAACGTTTATGAACATTTTGTTCTGCCTCCATTTGCTTCTCTTTTCTTTATCTTTCAGCCATCTGTTGAAAGGGAGAAAGCACCAGTTCCTTCTTAAATTGATTTGTATAATCAGTCACACTGCAGCTCTTTCACATTTTAGATCTGTTTTTGTGTGTGTGTGTTTTCACAGCATTAGAGCTGCGCTACTTCTGTCTCTGGTGAAGTCACGTGTTTTCCTTATATTGTACGTTATTGATGATAATCGTGATTTTTCTTTTTTTCATTGAATTGAATGGTCATAAATTTGTATCGCAATTTATCATCGTACAATATATCATTAATGCCTATTAATTACTACTGTATATATTTTCAATCGAAACTATTTTGAACACCGTGTGTTAACATTCGTGCAGTTAAACTTCAAACAAAACTGTTTCTTAGGAAGAACCAAGAAATATTTGTGATTTTGTTGATTTTTATTTTGTTGATTTTATTATATTATAATGTATTTGTGTTACAGTTGAACCAGAACTATCAACTGTAAAACTAATCAGATGCAAAAACTCAATGTAAAAACTGAATGAATGGATGACATTCTGTGTTTTCAGAACATGTTCACTGCCCGTCTTTACCATTTGTAATGTTCTCTAACACGTCCTCCATGTTCTCAAGATGTTTTTTTTTATCTCAATATAAATGTAATGTATTATTCAAGATGCATATTTTTTTTCCAGACATCCACACACTCATGCGTACACACACACAAACTTAAATAATATGTGCGAGCCTTCAGATTGGATATTAAAGTTACACGAGATAAGAGATTTATTACAAGGTCAGGTTTGTACAGCAGTATTTGTTGCTAAAGTGCACAAAAAATATTTAAATATAGCTTGAATTAAAAAAAAACTTAAATAAACCTTTAAAACATAGTAATGAAGTATCAAAGTACAAACTGTTGAAAGGAATCAGTCATCTGTGCGTGAGGTAAATGTTGAATAGTTAAATAATGCTACAAGAATTATTCTACATTTATTACTTATAATTGTAATAATTTAAAAATATTTTATTTTGAAAATATTTTAATTAATATTCACTAAAAAAAACATTTTGTACATTACTTATGTAAGTGGATGTGGAATTTTTTCTCATTCTCATTATCTCTAGCCACTTTATCCTTCTACAGGGTCGCAGGCAAGCTGGAGCCTATCCCAGCTGACTACGGGCGAAAGGCGGGGTTCACCCTGGACAAGTCGCCAGGTCATCACAGGGCTGACACATAGACACAGACAACCATTCACACTCACATTCACACCTACGCTCAATTTAGAGTCACCAGTTAACCTAACCTGCATGTCTTTGGACTGTGGGGGAAACCGGAGCACCCGGAGGAAACCCACGCGGACACGGGGAGAACATGCAAACTCCACACAGAAAGGCCCTCGCCGGCCCCGGGGCTCGAACCCAGGACCTTCTTGCTGTGAGGCGACAGAGCTAACCACTACACCACCGTGCCGCCCGTGGAATTTTTTTTTTTTTCCCAAAAAAATATATTTTTTTCTTTTCTACAATTTGATTAGTAGTTGAGCAGGAAACAAGATCTGAACAGGATGTGACGTCCATAACGTGAAAATTAAGCGTTTGGAAGCCTTGCGTTATACTTTATTGAGCTCTATTTTTATTACACAGCATTATTAACTTCACACCAGGATAAAGCACTATTTTCCAACTTATGTACACTTTTTTTTTTGTTGTTGTTGTTGTTGTTCTGATGCTTAGTGAAGGAAACTACATTAGTAGAAAGCAAAAGTTTCATCTCGCATGCTAGCGGGTGGTTTGGTTCGGTTCGGTTCGGTGTGGAACCCGATAACACAGGGTTTCATTTTCACACAAAGCTCCAGGTCGTACCTTTAACCTCTAACTCCTTGGGGAATTGTCTTCTTTTTTCCTGAGAAGGCGTGTAGCACCAGGCGGTTTTACTCTTCAGATCATGACCGCTTGGAGTAACTCGTCAAACACGAGGAGGACACAGGAGCAGGGTCATGTTCAACTTCTGTGCAAAGAAGAGATTCCTGTGATCCTAAAGGCTGGAGAACAAAAGGAATTCCAGGAAAAACTGTAAGAATTCTGAAAGGGGGCACCCATGAAGGGCGTCATCGTAAATATCCGTGCCCCTCCACCATCGGGTTGGAGGGAGGTCTGACAGCGCTGCAGCAGAGGACACACTTCGACACCTCGGCCCCTCCTCTGGACTCTCCTGCTTTTCTGATTGGTTCAAGTGCAGCCTTGGGCACTCCCCCATTTCCTCAGCACACAAACATTCCCTGACTCTCCTCCCATCCTGCACTGTTGTTTTCTAGGAAACCTGCAAGAGCTCTGGGTAAAGCTGTTGTTTTGGCTGCCTCATTTAAGTGGAGAGCTCCAGTCTTATTTCTCAACACGCAGGAACATTGCTTGACCTCGTCTCTCGCCTTTCTTCAAGGAATCGTGCTTTGTGTTCCGAGTATTTTTTGAAGCAGGATTTATTATCTACTCCAACAGTTTCTTCCCTTTGACACATGGTTGAAGCAATCACTGTGCAAAACTGTACAAGACTTCCAAAGTTTATTCTTAGAAGATTGCATCGCAACAAGCAGAGTTGAAACCACTTTTCAAACGATCATTAACAAGTCAGAAGCCACCGGATCTTCTTTTTTTTTAGTTTGATGGGCCGAGATGCTCCAAAACAAAGAAACAGCAGCTGAAAACATCGTTCCTGTTTGGAGAGTAGGATCTTCTGTTTGCACCAAAGAAATGTGATCACTTCTTCTTCTGCTTCTTGCATGCTGTTTCTAAACTTTCCTGAAGGTATCCTTGATTGCCTGCAGAAATCTTGCCTCTTAATTTCAGGAAAGATTAAGAGATGAAGTATATTCGTTGATAGGTTTGAAACAGCCTCACCACTTTTTTTTAAAACAAGTTCTGGTGAAAGTTTCATGTGGATTTATCTCCAGGACTTCAGCCTTCCTGGGTTATGTTGTGGTTTCCTGAGCCAGTCAAGAGAACTTCCACTCCTAGACTTGATGCACAGGCTGGGTGATGACAGATGACATGTAGCCAGAAGGTTGAGGAGGTTACTCCAGGTCGTCTAAGAGCTAGGCTATACTTCAGAACTTGGGCTTGGTCCCAACAACACAAACTTGGAAAACTGTCCTCCACGAAGATAGATCTTGGACCATCGATCAGCTGGGTTAACCGCTGTACTGGACGACCCTTGTGAACTTTCTCGGCAGAAATGGTCAGCATGGAGAGTGAGATGGACTCGCTGTGTGACTGGGAGATGGTTCAGCACCTTGAAGGTCTTCAGTATTGTTGGACTCAGTGGGAATGGGAGTTTGAGAGAGTTCCAGCAGTAAGTAATCAGCAAGAGAACACAAAGGTGGAGTTGTGGTCTTTTATAGGAGCTCGTAAAAGTGCTAATGCTCTGACTTTTGAGACTGAATTTGAGCACCTGTGGCACATTTTCCCTTTGGGTTACTGGAGAGTTTCCATCATTACAAAGCTTTGCATTTGTGGAACCAGACTCATTTAAGACATTTGTTTTTATTTCAGCACGTTCTGTAAGTTCTGAGATTTCCGAGTAGTCTGGTCTGAGCAGTTCCAAACGTTCATTTAGAACCGTCTGCTTCCACTGATCTTCTGTACAAAACATTTGCATAGCATTTTAGCTTTACGGAGCATTTTAACACTCGTGTTCTGGTTATTACATCTATCAGAGGGGGTTGAACTTTTAATATTCCACTTTTTTGACTCTGAAATGATATTTAAGGTATTCTCTTTAATATGACAGACATGAGCTTCTCATTCCACTTGTGAGATCGAGTATTCTAGACCAAGTACAGGATGTAGATCTTACCCAGACATGCTGACCGTAGATATCTTCAAATGAATCTCATTCACCGCGTCCTGGTAAAATTTAACGCTGAGAAAGCATCTGGAACAGGGCATCAGACTGCTCTTACAAGAAACCTGACCAACATGGATACTTAGACAATTGACCAGCAGTTCATGTGTTCCAAACTTTCAGACAACCCACACCACAGCCTTATCATCAATTACAGCGTCCATGATGAACGTCACAATGTGTTCATATCCTGATTATCAGCACAGACCATTTGATTGCATTTATCTCAAGTTGTGTTCTTGCAAGCTTGTCCTCTATTCTGGTGTCTCTGTTCCATCTCTCAGGTGTTAAGCCCTACGTATAAGCAACGCAATGAGGACTTCAGGAAACTCTTCAAGCAGCTACCCGACACTGAGCGCCTCATCGTGGGTGAGTGGAAGAGCAGATTCACATCAGCAGCAAGACCAATGTTGGATCTTTATTATTATTATTATTATTTTATGTTGAAGGTATTGAGGTCTGAGAATAAGAGGATTTATTCGTATTAATTGGGTAGCGTTGCTGCCTCACAGGTTCTGAGTCCCAGATTTGATCCTGAGCTCAGGTTACCGTTTGTATGGAGTTTTGCATATTCTGTCTACATCTGTATGGAGTTGCTCCAGGTTCTTGGTTTTACTCCCACCTTACAAAAAAAGTGCTGGTCGATGGATTGGCAACTCTAAATTGACCCTTGGTGTGAATCAGGGTATACCGTACCTGCATCGGTAGATTTTGGGAGAAGAATCAGATTCTGATTACAGTAAGACCACAGATATTCACTTAACATGACTGACCCCTCGACATCAACCACTGACCTCTGACCTCTGATCTTTGTCCTGCCAGACTACTCATGTGCCCTGCAGAGAGACATCCTCCTACAGGGTCGCCTCTACCTCTCTGAAAACTGGATTTGCTTCTACAGCAACATTTTCCGCTGGGAAACACTGGTGCTTATTTACCTGCTTGATATTATAGCCTTCTTCTTCTTCTTCTTCTCAGTTTTCTCTTGCACACTGCTCTGTTTCTTTTTCACACGATTCTCTCATGATGAAACTTCCTGAATAAAACCTGTGTTGCTGTAGCTGATGGTGCGTCTGAAGGACATCTGTTCTATGACTAAAGAGAAGACGGCGCGTCTCATTCCCAATGCCATCCAGCTCTGTACTGACAATGAGAAGGTGAGCTCAAGTTCTCACCAAACTGAACACTTCTGTCTTTCTTCTCCACACCAGTCTTTTCTTCAACACCATTTTCTTTTTTTCACAGCACTTTTTTACCTCATTTGGTGCGCGGGACCGGACCTACATGATGATGTTCCGTCTCTGGCAGAATGCTCTCCTGGACAAGGTGAGCTACATCCAGTATGAAGTAGAGTTGACGTAAATTGGCAGAGATTTTTTTTTTTTTGTATCATCAGTGCAATTTTTGGTTCCTCTCTCTTTGCCAAGTAGCCGTTGTGTCCCAAAGAGCTGTGGCACTTTGTCCATCAGTGTTATGGGAACGAGCTGGGCTTGACAAGTGATGATGAGGATTACGTGCCGCCAGATGATGACTTTAACACCATGGGGTGAGTTTTGCCTCCTTCAACATCTGTTAAAATGTGACTCATGGTTCATGCACACCCACAATGGACAGCTTTTTACTACAGCTAATATTGCAGCTTTCTATCTGATGGGTTTATATGGATCATCCATAGGCTCTTTTGTGACTGGTTTATTTTGCCTTACATTTGTCTGCAATCCATCCATTCATCCACCATCCATCCATCCAACCACCATCCATCCATCCATCCATCCATCCAACCCTCTATGAGAAGAGCCTGAGATGTCTTCTTGGTTGACGATGTAGCAGAGATGCAGGCTGAGACTTAGCACTAAAGAAAAATCCATCCATCCAACCAACAATCCACCCATCCCTGTATCCATCCAAAGTTCATTTATCTATCCATCCATCGGTTTCCACATTCCAAACCTTTTTTTGTAACCAAATCAACTATAAAATCCACACTTTGTGCACTTTATGATCTTTTGGCACTGGTTTATTCACATTATGTTTGTCTAGCTTTTCATCCATCCACCCATCCATCCATCTGCCCATTCAAAAAGCAGAGCGTTCAAACAATGTTTATCCATCCAGTGAAGTTCTACCCAGCTATTCAAGCCATCCATCCAATTATAAATTAATTTATCCATCCATTAAAACACAACATGCTTATCCCTCCATATATTTATCTTTTAATTCATCTATCCATCAAACATTCCATCTTCAACCACCCAAGAAAATGTTATTTGCCCATCCACCAATTGGGTTTTGAGTGCAATCCATCCATCAAGGTAAAGTTTAAAACCCAACAGTCATTCTTCACAATTCCGAAATGAAAGTGTTCTCACTGACCCTATCTACCCAGGCTCGTAACATCCATATTACAGAAACGAGGCCCTCCACCTCTCATCACAGCCCATTATTATATACCTGAGAGTGTCACTCTGTCTCCTCGAGCTGATAATCTTGACCTCCAGCTGTTGCCCCCCTCCCTGGTGCAGGTACTGTGAGGAGATCCCACCTGAGGAGAACGAGGCCCAGGACTTGTGCACCAAAACCCCGGAGGTCAGAATGGACACAAGCCCACAGCTGCCCAAGAAATCCTTCACCAGCAATAACCTCCCTTCAACAGGCAGTGGCGACACACCTAGCCACGTGAGAAACACACATCTGATCAAACGGTGTACAGTCCAAAAGGCTGAGTTTACCACCAGAACTTTTGAAGCAACAAAAAAATTAGATGAAATAATAAATGATAACATTTCCTGCTTGATCTCTCCATCTAGTATGACGTTCCACCAGAGGAAGAGTTTTCTGGTTGTCTTCCTGAGGGTCTCCTAAGTCTGCCTTTACCAGATAACAAGCTGTCCAAGTCCAGTGGTCTTGCACCCTCACCGTCGCTTGACTTCAATGACAACGAGGATCTTCCAACTGAGCTCAGTGACTCCTCGGAAACTCACGATGATGGTAAGCGCGTCCCGATAGTGATCCCGATAGGAGGCTCTGTGCAAGTAACCAAACGTCACTTCTCAAAAAAAGCTGGTGAGATGGACCCAGGTGTCCCATCACTCACACCATCTCTTCCATCAGGAGAAGTCCAGGCCTTCCACGATGATCTAAATGGAAAGCAGTACATCAACGAGGTGTACAAGTTCAACGTGGACAAGCTGTACGATCTCCTCTTCACCGAGTCACAGTTCATGAGGGACTTCCTGGAGCTACGCCGCTTCTCTGGTGAGCACGCTTTATCCACACGGTTCAGTAATCCTGATGTGTATAAGAACTCAGAACCTGACGTCTGTTCTTTATCTCATTTATGATTGATCTCTGACTTCCTCCACAGATGTGGTGTATCATCCATGGAAGAAGGAAGCGATGGGAGACCAGAGCAGAGAGATCATGTACACCGTCACCATCACCAACCCCCTGGCTCCAAAAACCGCAACGGTCACGGAGACTCAGGTAACCTCAAGAACAACCGGGGCACGTTCAGTCGATTTCACTCAAAATCTGTGGTTTTTATTTTTAAATAAATTATTTTTTCACTTTCTGGAACCATTCAGGGTTCATGCTTTGAGAGGCGGAGCCTAGAATGAGACTAGACAGCACTGGGGAAAACATTTTCAGATTTTTTCAAGATGGCTCTTCAACATGGACAAAAGTTCACCATGTTTATAGATTACAGAAAGTCCAACTGTGTCCTGAACCACATCGTGAAATACTTGGATGTGATTTGCAGCAGATATTCAGAGAAAATATATACACGACCGTTCAAAAGTTTGGGGTCACCCAGACAATTTTGTGTTTTCCATGAAAAGTCACACTTTTATTTCCCACCATAAGTTGTAAAATAAATAGAAAATATAGTCGAGACATTTTTCTGGCCATTTTGAGCATTTAATCGACCCCACAAATGTGATGCTCCAGAAACTCAATCTGCTCAAAGGAAGGTCAGTTTTATAGCTTCTCTAAAGAGCTCAACTGTTTTCAGCTGTGCTAACATGATTGTACAAGGGTTTTCTAATCATCCATTAGCCTTCTGAGGCAATGAGCAAACACATTGTACCATTAGAACACTGGAGTGAGAGTTGCTGGAAATGGGCCTCTATACACCTATGGAGATATTGCACCAAAAACCACACATTTGCAGCTAGAATAGTCATTTACCACATTAGCAATGTATAGAGTGGATTTCTGATTAGTTTAAAGTGATCTTCATTGAAAAGAACAGTGCTTTTCTTTCAAAAATAAGGACATTTCAAAGTGACCCCAAACTTTTGAACGGTAGTGTGTGTGTGTATATATAATTTTTTTTTTTTTTTAGGAAGATAGACTTCCATTTCATGACCTTTATGAGCCTCAAAGCTCCAGTGCTTCAAAAAAATAAGAAGCAAAAATAAGACCTGAAACATATTTTGTCAGATCAGCTCAGTTTGTGTTGTCAGATTTTGAATGATTTTTGTTGTTTAATGAGAAACTGTTGTGTGAAACTCTGACAAGAAATATGTTTATGAATTTTTATCAGGTCTCAATGACGAAACGTGAGACTCGGATTCGAAGTAAAGTCAGCTCCTTTCTTCCTTCCTGTTCTTTCCTCCAGACTCTGTACAAAGCCAGCCAGGAGAGCGAGTGTTACATCATTGACGCCGAAGTCATCACTCACGATGTCCCTTATCACGACTATTTCTACACGCTCAACCGCTACATGCTGACCAGAGTGGCGAAGAACAAGTGCAGACTGAGGCGAGTCATGAGCACGGAGACCAGAGGGAATAAAAAAAGCACACAATATGTGAAATAATTCTGGGGGCGTTGTGGCTCAGGTGGATAAGGCGCCACACCATAAATCCGGGGACCCGGGTTCGATTCCGACCCGAGGACATGTCCCGATTTCTCCCCTGCTCATTTCCTGTCTCTACACTGTCCTATCCAATAAAGGTGAAAAAAAGCCCAAAAAATATATTTAAAAAAAATATGTGAAATATTTCATGTCCTCTCCTTCCACTGTAATGTTCAGACATGATGTCATCGCAGGGATACCCACTCGGGCCTCTTGTCATGCCACATTGCCTCCAGTGGTCATAATGGGGCACAACACCACAGTCTAACCCTCCATAATTTAAACCTCAAATGCCTCAATGTCATACATATGAACCTCATCCAGAAATCTAAACCTCGTTTGTAAATCACTCCAAAAACTAAACATGGTTTAAAAAAATATAAACCTCAATTCAAAATCTGAGCCTTGCAAACAAATTTCAAGCTTGCTCCTAAACTCCTCAATCCCAACCTCACTCCCAAATCAAAACCTCAGTCCTGAATCTAAACCTCAATCTTTAATCTGGAATTTGTTTTTTAATCTAAACAACACTCAAAACGTAACCTTAGCTGTGAGGATTTAGTCCTAAATTCAAAAACCTTGCTTCTAAATATAAAACATTACTTGCAAATCTAAACCTCACTCCTTAAATTTAAACCACATTCCTTAATCCTGAATGTCACTCCTTAAATTTAAATCTCACCCTTAAATCTAAACATCACTCCTTAATCCTGAACATCACTCCTTAAATTTAAACCTCACTCCTTAAACCTAAACCTCACTCCTTAATCCTGAACATCACTCCTTAAATTTAAACCTCACTCCTTAATCCTGAACATCACTCCTTAAATTTAAACCTCACTCCTTAAATCTAAGCCTCACTCCTTAATCCTGAACATCACTCCTTAAATTTAAACCTCACTCCTTAAATCTAAGCCTCACTCCTTAATCCTGAACATCACTCCTTAAATTTAAACCTCACCCTTTAATCTAAACCTCCCTCCTTAAATTGTTCATTGTGACTTACTCCTAAATCTATGTAGACCTTCATTTTAAGAATAAAACCTCACGATTAAACCGCAACTCTCTTTTAAACTCTAAATCTCAGGCCTACTTAAGCCTAAACCTGAATCCCAAATGTAAATAAATGTTGTGTTGTGTTCCTGCAGAGTTTCCACCGAGCTGCGCTACAGAAAACAGCCTTGGGGTCTCGTCAAGGGCTTTATAGAGAGAAACTTCTGGAATGGCCTCGATGAATATTTTAGACATTTAGGTGAGTCGAGTTCAAACCCCTGAGTCGATGATGAACTGGGCATTATTTTATTTTAGTTCTGAAAAATAAATAGTTTTAGCAAAGCGCGTCTAAGCGGACTTCACATGCAGTTAATGGAAAATAAAACGGAGGTGTGAAACGGAGGTTTTTATCAGCCTGAGGTTGATTATTTTCCGATTCCGGCACATCCTGAAGTGTTTTATTCCTCGTTTACTGCAGCACTGTGCACTAATACTGAACTCAGCAGAACAACGTGTCATGTCGTGTAGTTACAGTTAATGTCAGGGAACCTCGGTGAAATAAGTTGGTCGCTGTCGTTACTGCATTTTATTTATTTATTTATTTTATTTATTTATTTGTTTATTTTAATTAAAAGAGCTGAAATGTTTGTGTGTGGTTACCGAGGTGAAGGTTAGTGTGGGATTTCAGTGCAGCATCGTGTTAATTAGCTCCGTTAATATTTGTGTCAGAGGAAGGTCCTCACAAGTATAGTAAGGTGTTTGTGTGTGTGTAGAACTGGAGCTGAGTAAAGTGGAGGTCGTGCTAAATGAACCCCACAGACCTTCTCCCAAAGCCAAAGCGACGCGCTCGTCCACAGTGAGGAGACACCGGAAACGGGCGGTGGCTCACCTGCGGCCGCAGCACCTGAACGAGGAGCTGAGCGCCATCACCACGGCCGAGGACGACGAGGTCATCCAGCGCATTAAACACGTCCCAGGTTTGAACTCTTACATCAGCACATAAATCAATAAATCATCTCGGACACGTGATGTGTCTCCGCGGTGATGTGGGAGCGTGTGTGATTAATGCCCTCAGTTAATTATCTCGTACTGCTCGGGTTAAAACGACCCGATTTAAAAATGTGTTAAAGTGGAACATTGAAAAATTAAGCTTTGTGTGCTTTTTTTTTAATCAGGTTGAACATTAATAAAAATTATTTAAATCAGTCAAAAATGTATTCAGATGTATTGAATACTGGATTTTATCCTGTTTTTGTAGAGAAATTTCTCATTAAATACCACTTAAGGGATGCAAACTTTTGCCCTCAGCTTTACCTGCCCAGGGTTCCCGCGGGGTCTAAAAAAGTCTAAAATTCAGAAAGTTAAATTTTAGGCCTTAAAATGTCTAAAAAACACACATATTTTCATCTCAGGTCTAAAATTTAATTTATCCAAGTCTAAAATTCTTACATCCGCTCAGTCCGTTCCTAGAAGTGCCTGCAAAACATTAATAAAAAATGTGCCGGTTGCGTTGTTGTCTGCCTGCTAAAAAACTTCAATCACCGGTGATTGCGGCAAGTATGCAATGGTCCAGTTTGTCCACTCCGCCTACCGTAGCTCTACCTTCTAAGTTCCCGCCAAGTTTATGCAGTCTGTGGCAGTCAGAGGAGGTTAGCGGTTGTGTTGGCGGTGCGATGAGGAGTGTGGATACTAGCGCGTCGAATAATAGTGAGTAAAGAGGTTCACATACTTTTGCCACTCACAGATATGTAATATTGGATCATTTTCCTCAATAAATAAATGACCAAGTATAATATTTTTGTCTCATTTGTTTAACTGGGTTCTCTTTATCTACTTTTAGGACTTGTGTGAAAATCTGATGATGTTTTCGGTCATATTTATGCAGAAATATAGAAAATTCTAAAGGGTTCACAAACTTTCAAGCACCGCCATAAGTATGAAAAACGAGAATGTTGTGTGAGCAATAGGCTGAAGCACACTATCGCTGAAAGGAGCTGTGTTGGGCTGGAACGCTGGGTTAAATAGCCGCTCACATTAGCGCGGAGAGCTTTCACACTGTCAGCGGGCTCAAAAGTAGCCGCTCACCGGCGGCTAATCGCCGTCTGTGGCTTGTTATGCCGCCGGCTATTGTCAGTCGAGTCACAAAATTTAATATTAAATATTTCTGACGGCAAAAAAAGTTGCGAACGTAAATTACATCCACTATGTCATGTATGTCCGTTGCCGCGTCAACTTTGTTTACATCCTCGACATGAGTGCAGCTATTACTGCCCTGTGTTGCCAGATTGGGCGGTTTCCCGCCCAATTGGGCGGTTTTAAGTGCATTTTGGCAGGTTTTGAACATATTTTGGGCTGTAAAATGTCAGCAGTATCTGGCAGCATATTTTTTTTTACTTAATACAAGAAATTAATGGATGCCAACGTTTTTGCCAAAATGGTATTTTATTTTCCATTGTTTAGGCAGCTTCAGCATCATACTGTGAGATTCTGTTCAAATTGTTTTTTTTTTCTTCTATGAAGCCTGAGCCATTTATTTTATTAGTTTATAATTATTGTTTAATTTAGTCTTCAGGAGAGACTGCCTGCACACAGTACTAGTATTAATAGTTTTTTTTTTTTCTTACATGAAAGCTGAGGCATTTATATTATATTTTAAGGTAACTGCATGTTGTGCTGTGAGGTTCTCTGCACTTTAACTTTTGAACCAACAGAAGCATTTGGATAAGTAAAGCCTATTTTTCTGCATTTTTGTAGTCCTGGTAATCTTTTATATTGGTAAAGTTGTTTATAGGACCATTTCTCAGTGTCTTTGTATTTTTAATCAATAGTTTTTCAGTAATAACTTAATATTTAACACATCACTCAATTTTAAACAACCCCCGCCCCCCATGGGCTGCCCCCATAGTCTCCAAAATTTCTGTGGGAAACACTGGCGTGCGTAACAACGCTAATCAAGCTTAAGCTAGATGACCTGCCTCAAATACCCGTCCCGGGTAAATGTTATCCCAATTTTAGACGACCTGTTCCAAACCATCCCGCCCCATGAAAAATTCGTACTTGCATCTCTCTCTCTCTCTCTCTCTCATATATATATCTATCCCTGCACGCTTTGCGTGCATTATGTCTGCCGCTGGCAGACATTTTACCATTTTACACCCTGCTGTAAATTATTTGTACCCTGCTATTCTGCCAAACTTTGAAGCCCCTGCACTGTAGACAATCTTAGCGTGCACATTACATGTCATCAACGTTACCGTGACATGGAGCGCATGAGTCCAGTCAGCGTATTCAGCTTTCTAACAGTGCTCTTTTTTTTTTAATATATTATTCTCTCCCCAATGGTGTGTCTTTCCTGGCTTTATTATTTAGTATTTATTAATTTTGCATTCATGTTTTGCAATGATTTTACACCTCTGTCTCAAATGGCCCCTGTTTGTTCCGCTACTGTTTAAAAACCTGCTGTCTCCCTTGTATACCTCTCGCAAGGTATGACTTGATTTCATTGGTAAATCGCTGCCGCCTTGCGTGAGTTTGCTGTTTAACTGGAAGCAAGTGTGCTACGGGGCTACTGCGTATGTTTTAACTATGAGTTTTAAAAGATGTGTATGCATTTTTACTGTTAATATGGTTGAAATGGTTGCTACAGCAAGTGGAGGTCTGCGATGCTGTGGTTTGCAGCATGGGGTTCACATGAGCAATCAAGAAAGTCATCATCTGACAACAGTGCATTATATAATAACGCTGTTTTATTACCAGAACACCACTAATCAAAAATTTAAATGAGTTCTGTTGCAGTTAGGGGAAAAACCAAACCCCTACAGACTGCATTTACTGCACAAATGCCCTTTATCACGCTGTTGTCTTGTACTTTTGTTGCTACGTGACATAATGTACTAATGTTGTACTAATGTTGTACTAATGTTGCCGTATGACATAAATAAGCACACAATCAGTTTGTATCCCTGAGAGTCAGTTTATCAATACAAATGACTTTGTTTTGAGAATTGAACTCGATTGTCTTTTTTTGGGAAGGGCGGGGGTAGGGCAGGCTGTAATGCTTCGTGTTGGTCTAAAAAAAATTTCATAATGGTCTTAAAAAGTCTAAAAAAGGTCTAAAATTTAACTTACTGAATCCTGCAAGAACCCTGCTGCCATCCGATATCACATTCCGCTGTCTTTTTTAACACTGTTGTCTGTTCTTTCCCATGATCCATATGGGCACAGGATCCACGCAGACGCGGCACTTCCCCGACCCGACCGCCGGAGGTCTGGCGCTGTACAGCGTCTCCAAACTCCTGCTCATCATCAGCTTCATGTGAGTTTATTACAAGATGTCTGAGTTCATTTGGTAAATAAGACTCATGCAATAATTTAAAGATCTTCGAGAGTCCCAGAGTTCAGGAGGAACCTCTTACAGAGGCAGGAAGGTCAGATCTCCAGCCTGCTCCTGTTGGAAGAGGACGTGGTGTCAGTTGGTGGATTCCACAGAAACTGGAATGAGCTTCAGTCAGGAATAAAAGATGCACAGTGAGGCATGCAGTTACAGGAAAATAATCCACACCAGCGTGGTGTGATGCAGCGCGGCACTCTGAGGAGTCACTGCGTCCGGACGGATGTTGATTATTTTCAGATAACGGCACGTCCTGAAGAGTTTTATTCCTCTTATATCATGTTTGAACTTGTCTGAGTGTGAACATGGATACAGTTTTAACTCCATGCTAGCCTAAAAATAAATAAATAAAAATACTAATGGCGGCACGGTGGTGTAGTGGTTAGCGCTGTTGCCTCACAGCAAGAAGGTCCGGGTTCAAGCCCTGTGGCCGGCGAGGGCCTTTCTGTGCGGAGTTTGCATGTTCTCCCCGTGTCCGCGTGGGTTTCCTCCGGGTGCTCCGGTTTCCCCCACAGTCCAAAGACATGCAGGTTAGGTTAACTGGTGACTCTAAATTGAGCGTAGGTGTGAATGTGAGTGTGAATGGTTGTCTGTGTCTATGTGTCAGCCCTGTGATGACCTGGCGACTTGTCCAGGGTGAACCCCGCCTTTCACCCGTAGTCAGCTGGGATAGGATCCAGCTCGCCTGCGACCCTGTAGAAGGATAAAGCGGCTAGAGATAATGAGATGAGATAATAATAAATCGTCATATCCTAGCCATGCTCTTATATCTGGCATTTAATGTCGTCCTTTTTAAAACGAGGAATCTGTTGAACCTGTCGTGTTCTAAAACCTGTGATATGGGATTGTACATCGATTACAGCAGAAATCTGCATTATGTTTCATTTAATAATCTCATCTCATTATCTGTAGCCGCTTTATCCTGTTCTACAGGGTCGCAGGCAAGCTGGAGCCTATCCCAGCTGACTACGGGCGAAAGGCGGGGTACACCCTGGACAAGTCGCCAGGTCATCACAGGGCTGACACATAGACACAGACAACCATTCACACTCACATTCACACCTACGCTCAATTTAGAGTCACCAGTTAACCTAACCTGCATGTCTTTGGACTGTGGGGGAAACCGGAGCACCCGGAGGAAACCCACGCGGACACGGGGAGAACATGCAAACTCCACACAGAAAGGCCCTCGCCGGCCACGGGGCTCGAACCCGGACCTTCTTGCTGTGAGGCGACAGAGCTAACCACTACACCACCGTGCCGCCCTCATTTAATAATAATAATCATAATAATAAACTTTATTAGGCACAGGGTTTCAAAAGCTGACACGTATTTCTATGAAAGCTGTGCATAACAAATATAAATGAAGGGCAAATATATAATAATGAATAAAATAAAATCTAATAATGTGGATAAAAATATTAACACAGTGATTTGTATTGATAGTTGAAACTTTAAGAAATAGTGTGAAAATTATAATAACTTAGAGGTTTGAGTTCGCTGGACATTTTTTTTTTTAAAGAGTTAATCGAAAACTTTTTAGTTTCACGCATCACCAACAGTTTGAGCAAAATTTAGCTGAACTAAATTTAAGTCGACTCTGGACTGTCTTCACTTTTGTCATCAATTTCTTTTCTCATTTCTGTCTCGTCATCATCACATCTGTAGGATTTGTGGGTGTCGGGTATTAAAATAAGTTTAAAACTCCAGCATGCTAACACTAGGGGTCAGTGTGTGATCATCAGTGAGGGTGTGTGTGTGTGTGTGTGTGTGTGTGAGAAACGGGGTGAACATGGCTGCGTTTGTGTCCTCAGCCTGGTGCTGCTGGTTTTCCTCAACATGATGCTGTTCTATAAGCTGTGGACGCTGGAACAGACCACGCAGAGCTTAGCGTCGCTGCAGGGCCTCCGAGCTCGCGACAGGTACGAATCGCTCCGCTTCCACACGCCGGGGAAGAAAACGGAGGATTTCTGACTGCAACGTTTAATTCTCCTGAGATTTATTTTTATGATGGAAATTATGAGATAAAAACATACATATGAGATAAACACTAAAAATAATAGATGGAAGGTTAAATCATGATGGACAAATCACGTCTTCATATCAAACATCACGATCTTGTGCATCTGTAAAAACGTCATAAAATTGGTTTTGTTTCAGTTTTGCGAAGAAAATTTGTAGAACATTATAAAAAAAAAAAAAAATCAAGCGTACGTTGTGTTACACCACAACACAGTGCTGTGAAATTCTCACTCCTGATTGGTCAGAAGGAGTTGATTAGTTTCCTGTAAATCACAGGTTGATGTTAATTTCACTCGTTTAAATAAGTTCTCGTTTCTATTGTAACATCTCACTCATAGGGACGTGTACGAAGGATGTTCCATAAAAATGCATTAAAAATGTTGATCTGGTTGCGTTTTCTTCTTCTTCAAATAATGATATGTTTATTTAATGGTTACGGAAGGAGTCTCCAGTGTCAGGGCTTTGTAACAGAGGTGAAGCTGGAATTTCTTCAACAGCTTCAGTTTCTCAGTAACATCACAAACTGTGGGTTTTTTTTTTTTAAATTTAAGTTAAGTTTTATTAATTTCAAGAAAGAGAATAAAATGTAGTTTGGTCAGGGGACGACTGTTTCTCGCTACGATAATGTCAGCCATTTGTTTCACAGATTTTCCAAAACATTAATTATAGTTATAAACAAACAGTGAATTAAAAGAAAGAAGAAGAAAATATGTTGTACATTTTATAAAATTGTGGCTCCAAAATTGTTGAATCAGTGACTGAATATTCATGGAGGAAGCGTTTTATCTGCTACGATTTGTGTTTTATTTAAGAATATTGTTAAACTGACCCTGTTCAATAGTATCCAAATCTCATGTAGCTAAACAGCTAAATGTAGAAACGCTCTTCTCATGCGTTGGGCACTACGGCCTTCGTTACGTCCGCGATCCGCAGGAACACGTCAGTCGTTTTGACATTTTCTTTTTTTGTTCAGTTTTAAAGCAGGATTTGGATGAAATATTTCTGCAAAAGCTGTTTGTAGTACACGAGCACGTTTACCATAAATCTCTAATAAATTAGTGTTTTACAGTCAGGCTTGTGTGTGTGTGTGTGTGTGTGTACACTGTCCATCATTTTACTGTTTAATATGCATTTATTATATAGACCAGAAGGGCGGCACGGTGGTGTAGTGGTTAGCGCTGTCGCCTCACAGCAAGAAGGTCCTGGGTTCGAGCCCCGGGGCTGGCGAGGGCCTTTCTGTGTGGAGTTTGCATGTTCTCCCCGTGTCCGCGTGGGTTTCCTCCGGGTGCTCCGCTTTCCCCCACAGTCCAAAGACATGCAGGTTAGGTTAACTGGTGACTCTAAATTGAGCGTAGGTGTGAATGTGAGTGTGAATGGTTGTCTGTGTCTATGTGTCAGCCCTGTGATGACCTGGCGACTTGTCCAGGGTGAACCCCGCCTTTCACCCGTAGTCGGCTGGGATGGGCTCCAGCTTGCCTGCGACCCTGTAGAAGGATAAAGCGGCTAGAGATAATGAGATGAGATGAGATATAGACCAGAAACCTGCTAAAGAAATAGTTAAAGAGGAATCCATTCCTAAGTCATGAACAGAAGACTGTGTGTGTGTGTGTGTGTGTTTTGCAGTAAACTTCCCCAAACGCAGATGGAGTGGACTCAGATTCTCGAGTCGCAGCAGCGTTACCATGACGACGAGCTGGAGAAGTGGCAGGAGATAATCAAGTCGTCTGTGGTTTTGTTAGACGAGGTAAATCCAGCGAGATTAAATCACATGCCAGCAGATGGCACCATAAAGAGCGCAGATAAATAAACAGACGTTGTTACGCAACATTGTTTTTCGCCTGTGTGTAATTAAAACATCGCGTGTTTACCTCAGGATACATCAGACGCTTTATCAGTGACCTGCAGTTGAGGAAAGGTGTGTGTGTGTGTGTGTGTGTGTGTGTGTGTGTTAAAAATCTGGGTGAAACCTGACATCAGGGGTCTACAGGACATCGTGGCTTTTAAATGCACAAAATGCCGTGAGCATGAATACGGATCGTTCAGTGTGGTTTTAATTGAAGGTGGAAAAAGCAGAACGAGATCAATCAACTGGTGATTTTTTTATTTTATTTATTTATTTTTAAAGCCTGAAAGTCAGTTTGTGATCAGCAATTTAATACATGTGGGAATGAGTACATCAGAGGGGCCTGTGTTACAGAATTACAAGTATTATTATTATTATTATTATTGTTGTTGTTGTAAACAGTAATTATTTAAGAGAAATATTCCCATTATATCACAAAAGTCAGATTATGAAGCAAATTCCTCTACATTTTATTAATATCCAGTTTTAAACTGACTCCTCATAAACATTTATTATCTGCCTGAAAATCTCAAGTTTATAAATTTATAAAATATCTTGATTTATTCTCTCCACATTCACTGGATATGAGCAATCGTGCGCTCTGATTGGCTACTCTACTACTAGGATATCAGCTCATATACCGTGAGTAGAGAAAAACAAAATGGCGGAGCGTGTTGCTGAACCAACCGAGGACAAAATAAAAACTCTACTCGAAAACAAAACCCCAAAAAATACAAAAAAAAGCAACAAAATATGGAATAAAAGTATTTGACGGTAAGAACGTTTCTTTCTTTATTTATTTTTCAAGAATTATTATTATTATTATTATTATTATTATTATTTTCGCATTTTTCACAAATTGCTCCTGTCATTTTGCCGGTTTGTTCACATTCTAAGTGGAAATTATTTTGTTGGACGTTTTGTATAAAGTTTTTTTATTTATCAAATTTACTAGAAGTAAAAATGCTCCATTTCTTAAAATCCAGTGAATGTGGAGAGAATGAAACGGTTATTCCACTCAATCTCGGTGCTACGCGCCTCGTCGCCGATCGGCTCACGTACAACTCGATTTCATGGAATAACTGTAAAATACACCTCATTCTTTGTTTTATATTTCGTACCTGATAAATATTTAACTTGCTCACTCTCTGTGTGGTGCTGTTCCAGGAAAATAATCAGTGACCATGCTGAAGTTGATTATTTTCCTATAGCCGCACGTCCTGAAGCGTTTTACTGCACTTATAACACAACAGTTATGATTGTTACTGATTAAAGAGCAACACGGTTTAATTTCTATCCGTTTCTAGTTACGTGTAATGCTGTGGAACGTTCTGCGTGTGTTATAGCAGCGATAAACAGACGTTCCATCAACACTATCTCTCATTCAAAGGGTTTTTTTTTCTTTTCAATAATGTTATGTGGAGCATCTGCTGTCCACATCCTTGTTGCTATGGAAACAATAACATATTAGAAGGAGCTCATTGATCTGAATATTAATGAGAGTATAAACCTGTGACCTGCATCAGCGCCTGACGACCAGTCAGAGTCCAGAGCTCCTCAGCGCTGCGGGGTGTGTAACTCTGGTGTGTGGATTTATCTCGTGGCAGATGAGAAGATCTTTGCTGAACCTGCAGAAGGGAGTCGGCATGAGAGACGACGGCTCGGTGGCCGAGGACAAACGGGATCGATACCACTGAGGGACGAAGACCTCGGGCCGAACAGACACACGGTGCAATAAGAAGAGCGTGAAGGAAGCTCAGAAGCCACCTCGCTCCTCTCCGCTCCAGCGCAGCTCACTGAGTATCGATTCGCAAAAACGAACCACTTAACCCCACTCGAGCATCCTGATCTCCTCCAGGGCCAAAAATTGACTCCTGAGTCATTCGTTCTTTCATTCAAGGACTCGTTTGAGTGTTAAACGCACACGCAGCCACATTTCAGCTGCACCTCCTCCTCCTCCTCCTCCTCCACCACCAACCCTCTGGTTTTTTGTTTTGTTTTTTGTTGTTTTTAAATAAAAACCATTTAGGAGTCCGGGACCAGGTTAACCTTTGACCTATAATCTCTAAGTGTTACTTGTGGATGATAAGCGAATGTGGAGAGCAGATTACATACACACAGATTTCTAATTCTTCAGTCGAGCTGTATTTGTTGCTCCGTTTTTACTGAGGCTTCCATGGAAGAATCGGGGCTGGACCCCAGAGAGCTCGTGCCATGGTGCTAATTATGCATAAACGTCCACGTTACAGTTTGGGATTTATTTCTGTTCTGTCTGTGTGTAATGAATAAGAGTAGCTTGTTTCTCTTTGTGGAACAATTTGTTGCCTGTGAAAGTGAAAGGCCAATCGTGTCATCGTTAGCGGAAAACCGAGAGCGCGATCCTCTTCCTCAGAGACGCCGCACTGCGTTTCATTTTGCACAAACCAAACCCGCGTCTGTTTGTCGTCTGTTGCTATTGTTGTTTTTTTTTCCCCTCCGTTCACAAATCTGAGTTGCCAACTTGTGTTTATTCTCAAATGAATATCTGTTCATTCCATTTTGTGTGTAAAAGGATCGTCTGCATCGTCAGTCAATTGTGAAAATCTTGCTTTAAGATGTTTGTGTGAATCAGACATGTGCTGATGTTCCTTGCTGTTTATCATCACTTAGGAAAAATCTCACGATATTTTACTGAACAGGAACACAAAGGCTGAACCCGAGCTCTCCCACAATTCACCTGTGCCTGGAGGCAGAGCCTTGATATCTCAAAGTATCAGTTTAAAAAAAATGGTTTTAACCTCCAAACAAAGGATTCAAAGGTAGAGAATTAAATGTCGCCATGTTGCTAGGTTACCAGCGTACACGTAACTACGGTATAACGAACCCTAAACTCCGAACCTAATCACCGAACGTGGAATAAAGTATTGTTGGGGAAATTAAAGTAGTCCGATACAGGATAAATATTTTTCTAAATAACGTCTCAATTCAAAAGTGATTCTTGTATCTGATTGGTCAGAAGGTGTTGATTGATTGATTGATTGATTGATTGATTATTTTCTGGAACAGCAGCTCGGACGGTCGCACAGCCGCACATCACGTTTATATACGTTAACGTGCTCACGCTAATGCGGTCTCGTTTCTATAGTAACGGCTCATTCAGGGACGATCAACATAAACAGACAAAACAACTTTTCTGAAAGGAGTCTCCAGTGTCAGCAAGTTCAGGAGAGACGAGTTTACACTTTGCAGTAACGCGACAAGCTGCGGGGTTTTTTTGTTTTAATTCAAAACATAGAAGCTGCTATAACATAAGTGAGAACAGAACGTTGTTACGTGGACGTTACGACAGATTTTCACAGATTATCGGCACATGCCTGATGCACATAGGTGACAGTGTTTTCTTTCCTGCGTTTATTTATTTGTTTGCATTTTATTTTTATGCTGCTTGAGTGAGTCGTGGAAGTAGGAGGAGTAAACTGTGAAGAAAAAAAAACCCTCAGTGTATGAGGTAAAGTCAGAGACTGTGGAGACGGGCGTGTGTTGATTTTCAGTATTATTTCCAGGAAGTCTCGGCCAAGCAGCGCGTTAAAGCTCCATCTGGCATTTTAATGCATTCATTCCTTTTCTCCAAAACCCTCCAGTTGAGCAGCGTCATGTTAAAGGCGTCACTTTCAACTTTCTGGAAGTGCAGGGACTTGAACCAATAACCTTCTGATGACTGAACTTTATCTACTGAGCCGTTTAGACAAGCTGTGAAGATATCTACAGAGCTACAGATCCACACCAACACGGACAAATCTCATGTCTAATGTGCAGCTTGTTGGATTCTTCAGTTCCTTTTGGGTTTTTTTTTTGTTCATTTGTTTGTTTGTTTTTAAGATAATGAAGAGTCAGCTCAGAACTCCATTGATGCTCCTGTGATGTCGTCTGGTGTTGCATGTTTATCATGGTGCATTAAATTTTATCATCCAGTTTTACCCTGAAGTAGTTTATATTTTGGTGACATGCTGCTCTTTACCCCCTCAGTCAGTCCCATGTTATTGTCCTGAACCGCTCGCTGATTGGAGAAACTCAATCAGGATCCAAACGCAGTGCATCAGGTCTTTGAATCGTCATGGCCGTGACTGTTATGGTCCAGTTATTGCAAGAGATTTGCAATTTAATATCTTCTGCAAATCTGAAAAAAAGGGAATTAGTTAGTTTATCAGACGGAGAGCTGCTCATGAAATGCCAAATATCATCATCATCATCATCACCCTCCTCCTCTCGCACATGGGTTTGAGGTTCGACGCTAAACCAGAATCCAGAAAATCCTGTCTGTTTGTTTGTTTGTTTTGCTCCTTCGTCCCTTCATCCCAGCCTCAGAAAGTATTAAGAAGTCACTCCAAGACGAGTTTTATGGCATTGTATTGCAAACCACAGATGTATGTGCATAAAATCTTTAATGTATTATTATTATTATTATTATTATTATTGACATGTATTGAGCTGAAATATTTATACTAATACTATAATGGATGTACATGTTGTATATGTCGAGTTGCTGTGTCTTTGGGAGAGGGCTTCAGCGTGTCGCAGGCCGAAAGCTGACAGTCCAGAAAAGATGCTTTCAGAATAAAATCGAAAAGATTTCCGTCATCAACAAACAGGCAGAATGAATAAAGGTCTTTAAGAGCTGGTACTTTGTCATCACCAAGTCATTTTTATGCACGTTTGCTTTATTTATTTGTTATTTTATTTTTTTAAAATCTGTTTTCAAAATGTTTCCTAAAAATATAAAACTCTGTTGTCATGGCAACATCACAGCAAATCTGAATCAATCAACAGTAAACACTGTCACTGTTTTAAACAATATTTTGTGTTGTTTTTTTTTTTAAACTGGTGGCTGCTGCGTGTGATACGATGCGTGACTTCATCGCTCGTCATTTCTGTCCTGCTTCAGCGAGGCGCTCCTGCTGGGATCTCAGGATGGGCTGCTCGACCCCGAGCTCAGCGAGTGATGTGACGTCGAGTCAGATCAACATGGTTGCACTTTTTCTTTTTATCTGTTTATTTTAATGATTTCTACTCTATAAACTGGACCCAGCGATCTGAAGTAAATGAGCACAGACGTATTGGACGCCATCGCTGTTCTGTTCTGTAGCGTTCAGTTTTAAAAATCCATTCAAAATTGTGGTTCATTAATCATCGCAAATAAGACGATGTAGATACAAGAAAAAAAAATTATTTGTATTTATTTATTTATATTTTTTTTTAATCTTTGAAAGAAAGAGGTGCTTCGTCCTGTTTCCTGATCTACAACTAACTTCCTGTTGACTCCAGCTGCAGGACTGGACAGGACGTTCTGTTTACAAAGCTGTATGTGACATACAAACTAAAAAAAAAAAGTGAAAATAGAAAATTATAAAAAATATTAAAAATCCATACGCACCACTTACTTCCTCATTTTCTTTAAAGAATTTTTTAAACACCACATTTGTGCATGTGCACAAGATTCCTATTATTATTATTATTATTATTAGTTTATTCTTTCACAGATGTTTTCAGACTTTTGTCTTCATCTCTCATCACACAATTTATGATCACTAAAATGTGTTGTTCCTGATCAGATTATCGATGATGCAGCATTATTTATTGATGTGTTTATTTGTGTCTCTACGACGACGCAGGACGCGGCGTGCTGTTCGAGGAAAAACGATCCTCACCCAGGTGCAGTGATGCATCCAGACACCGAGCACAAACTCTTTCTTCTCCTTTAGCAGAAGTGTTTTATTCCTCTGATACCACAGCTACAAGTTTACTGGATTTACATAATTTATGAAGGTCATGTACTTTTTATCCGTTTAAAGTTGCATGTTAGCAGCTATAAACTGGTTCCCTCACCGGCCTCCATGCAGCTCGTCACCTTACGGAGTATTTATTTATTTATTTGCTTATTCACTTCCTCAGACGTGTCCCGTGTTGAGTCTGAACGTGGCCATGAAGTGGAACAGATGGCGTTCGGCCTGGACATCCATCCAGTTGATTGTTTCTCCTTTTAGGATAAAGATGACACACCCAGGAACAAAGTCGGTTCGGTATCGACAAAAACAGTTTGAATTTGATCAGATTTTTTTTTTTTAAATGTAAATGATTTGGGAAGGATTTTTTATTTCTAACTGGAAATAGATTTTTTTTATGGGGGGAAGTTACACTACCGTTCAAAAGTTTGGGGTCACTTTGAAATGTCCTTATTTTTGAAAGAAAAGCACTGTTCTTTTCAATGAAGATCACTTTAAACGAATCAGAAATCCACTCTATACATTGCTAATGTGGTAAATGACTATTCTAGCTGCAAATGTGTGGTTTTTGGTGCAATATCTCCATAGGTGTATAGAGGCCCATTTCCAGCAACTATCACTCCAGTGTTCTAATGGTACAATGTGTTTGCTCATTGCCTCAGAAGGCTAATGGATGATTAGAAAACCCTTGTACAATCATGTTAGCACAGCTGAAAACAGTTGAGCTCTTTAGAGAAGCTATAAAACTGACCTTCCTTTGAGCAGATTGAGTTTCTGGAGCATCACATTTGTGGGGTCGATTAAATGCTCAAAATGGCCAGAAAAATGTCTCGACTATATTTTCTATTCATTTTACAACTTATGGTGGGAAATAAAAGTGTGACTTTTCATGGAAAACACAAAATTGTCTGGGTGACCCCAAACTTTTGAACGGTAGTGTAAATCTGTTATATTTATAGTTTCATTTATTCTCAGTGTTTTTGTGTATGTAAGGTTTTTTTAACCTTTCAGTGATGGATTGTTGTCTGTAATTTTTTAAATGCTTCAGTTTAAAAATAATTTCAGAGCTTATTTGGGCTGATGATCGAGGTTTCATTGTGAAATCCAGAGTACTTTTCTAACTTAAACCTTTACAGCTTGTACTCTGATTTTTCAGGCCACTGTAAATATAAATATTGTATGTGATTTTGTGGATAAACATCCAGGAGACGGCAGATGAACAATGACCCTGACTTTATCTCTGAGTCTCTGGCCTCCTGTTCATTCACACAGCGGAGTCTCTCCTGGGCCGTGTTCATTAAAGGTGTGAAACAAACGCAGTCAGTCAGACTGATGCAACACGGTCACCTGTGCTCCTGCTGCTCCCCGCGGGCCAACCACGCCCGGCTGGGGCGATCCTTAACCCAAGGACAACTTCACACAAATATTTACAATATTTAAGCCGCTTAATATCACGGTGTGAATAAATGAAGGAATGAAATGCACAAAAAATCATTTTTTAAAAATCTGTATTAATTTTTTTTTTTTTGGGGGGGGGGTCTATTTTTACAGAATTGTGTTTTAACCCTTTGGTGACTGACCCCTTGAAAATGGTTCCTCCAGGAACCATGACGTTTCAGTTGTCAAGACAACGGAAAAACTAAAATACAAATACAAGAGCATTTTGTTTTGTGCACAAGAGCATTGTGACGTATCTTTCTGTTTTTGTATTTTAGTTTTTCCGTTGTCTTGACAACTGAAACGTCATCGTTCCTGGAGGAACCATTTTCAAGGGGTCAGTCACCAAAGGGTTAATGGAAATGAAAATGTGATGTAGAGTTTATTTATGAGTAAACTCAAAAGGTTTGGCATACTCGAGTGAATTCACTGTGATGTGTTTCCTGTGATTCTGATGGAAAGCGTGAGAAGGTTAAACTGTGGAGTAAAGTTTCATCGGGGGGGAAAACAGACCTCCAACAGAAAATATACACCAGGTAGGTCCAGTCCACTGATCTGGGGTGAGTTTCTCAAAAGCCTCTTAACAAACACTAAGAGCATCTTAACTAGGAGAGAGAGAGAGAGTGTTCATTGTGCTGCTCACTCTACCATCTAACAATGCTCTTTGTGCTACGACGCTTTTGGGAAACCCACCCCTGATTGGTCGAACGGCGTTCCAAAAGTGATGATATTTCCCATCATGGCACTGGGACGTTCCGGTGTGCATCACTCCGCTTGTCTGTGCCCTGGACCTGAAATTCCACTTCCTCGTTAGAACCGGTTATGACGGTAGCGTTAGCGACATCATCAGCACATGTAGGCGAATGATACTTTTCAGGAATGTAACTTATTTAGACTTGAAATATACAGTACAAGTAAAAGCTCATCACATGAAGGTGAAACGGAAGAAGGGATGCCGATTTTACCAGAAGCACCTTTAACGGGAACGTACAAATCACTGTCAGTGAGTTAACCAGCTAACTGACGTGCCGTAAAGGGTGTGGGGCTTCACCGGGATTGATTTCTTTTCACAGAGAAAAAAAAAACCACACACAAACCCAGAACCTTGGGCCACACTGTAGCTGAAATATCACTCACTTGATATTAATTTCTTGTTTATTAAACTGTTATATAAAAGCGACATGACAGTCAAGGTCGTGCTGCTGTACTGAACATCAGCGTGGTTGGGATTAGTCATGGGATTAGCTACAGGATTAGCCGTGCTAATGTTCAGCACAACCTGGAGTGTGAGATTATAAGGGGAAGAAAGAAAACTGGGAAAAGTGAAATAAAAGTCCAAGCAAACAAGTTTAATTTAATATTGTATTCATATTAATGTTACTAGATATTTATTCATATAATAAATATTCATTTTATAGATATCATTATTTTATTTATTTTTACTTTTTTCATTTGTGACTTTTTTTTTTGAGAATAAAGGAATATCTGTGACCGTATTCAGATTAAATGTCCTTCTGGCTCATCATGAAGAGGAGGGTGTGCAAACTTTTGCATTTATATGTTTTTATCCAGTATATCATCTCATCTCATCTCATTATCTCTAGCCGCTTTATCCTTCTACAGGGTCGCAGGCGAGCTGGATCCTATCCCAGCTGACTACGGGCGAAAGGCGGGGTTCACCCTGGACAAGTCGCCAGGTCATCACAGGGCTGACACATAGACACAGACAACCATTCACACTCACATTCACACCTACGCTCAATTTAGAGTCACCAGTTAACCTAACCTGCATGTCTTTGGACTGTGGGGGAAACCGGAGCACCCGGAGGAAACCCACGCGGACACGGGGAGAACATGCAAACTCCACACAGAAAGGCCCTCGCCGGCCACGGGGCTCGAACCCAGACCTTCTTGCTGTGAGGTGACAGCGCTAACCACTACACCACCGTGCCGCCCCCCCAGTATATCATATCATGGAAAAGTTGTTTAATTTCCATAATTCCATTCAAAAAGTTAAACTTTCATAGATTATAGATTCAGAGCCCACAATTTAAAGTATTTTTGTTTATTTTTACATAATTTGGGCTTCCAGCTCATAACACCCACAAAAACAGGAATTCAAAAAAATTAGAATACTGTGAACAAATCACCATTTACGTCTCAGTTTTTGCAGAAAAAGAAAGAAATTAGGCGGCACGGTGGTGTAGTGGTTAGCGCTGTTGCCTCACAGCAAGAAGGTCCGGGTTCGAGCGCCGTGGCCGGCGAGGGCCTTTCTGTGTGGAGTTTGCATGTTCTCCCCGTGTCCGCGTGGGTTTCCTCCGGGTGCTCCGGTTTCCCCCACAGTCCAAAGACATGCAGGTTAGGTTAACTGGTGACTCTAAATTGAGCGTAGGTGTGAATGTGAGTGTGAATGGTTGTCTGTGTCTATGTGTCAGCCCTGTGATGACCTGGCGACTTGTCCAGGGTGTACCCCGCCTTTCGCCCGTAGTCAGTTGGGATAGACTCCAGCTTGCCTGTGACCCTGTAGAACAGGATAAAGCGGCTACAGATAATGAGATGAGATGAAGAAAGAAATTAGGATCACATCAAAATCAATCAAAATATGGTACTTTCAAAACGATAGGTCAATCTTCAATACTTGGTCGGGAACCCCTTTGCCTTAATCACTGCCTCGATGCGACGTGGCATTGAGGCAATCAGCCTGTGGCATTGCCTGGGAGTTATGGAAGCCCAGATTTCCTTGATGCTTGCTGTCAGCTCTTCTTTGTTGTTGGGTCTGGTGCCCCTCATTTTCCTCTTGAGAATACCCCATAGATTCTCAATGGGGTTTAGGTCCGGCGAGTTGGCTGGCCAGTCAAGCACTGTGATGGCATGGGCATCAAACCAGGTTTTGGTGCTTCTGGCGGTATGGGCAGGGGCCAGGTCCTGCTGGAAGATGAAATCTGCATCTCCATACAGATCCTCAGCAGAAGGAATCATGAAGTCCTCTAAAACATTCTGATAGACTGTTGCGGTGACCTTGGATTTAAGAAAGCAGAGTTTACCAACACCTGCACCGGACATTGCACCCCAAATCATGACTGACTGTGGATATTTCACACTGGACCTCAAGCAGCTTGGGTTCTGTTCCTCACCCGTCTTCCTCCAAACCCTTGGACCTTGATTCCCAAATGAAAGGCACACTTTACTTTCATCGGAAAAGATGACCTTGGACCACTGGCCAACAGTCCAGTCCTTCTTCTCCTTGGCCCAGTTGAGACGCTTCCTACCATATGTTGGCTCAGGTTCAGAAGTGGCTTGACCCGAGGACCCCGACAGTTGTAGCCCATCTCCCGGATGCATCTGAATGTGGTGGTTTTTGAAGCTGTGACTCCCACCTCATTCCACTCTTTCTGGATCTCTGCCAGATTCTTGAATCTTCTCTGTTTGATAATCCGCTGAAGCCCACGGTCATCTCTTTTGCTGGTGCATCTTCTCCTGCCACATTTTGCCCTTCCACTAGACTTTCCATTGATATGCTTGGACACAGCAGTCTGTGAACAGCCAGCCTTCTTAGCTATGAACTTGTGTGGCTTACCCATCCTATGGAGGGTATCAATGATTGTCTTCTGGCCAGTTGTCAAGTCTGCAGTCTGAGACAATTTAATGACACCTGGGGAAACCTGTGCAGGTGCTTTGAGTTTAGTAGATGATTAGTGTGTGACACTCAGTTTAAAACATTCATGCCCTGCAAAATTTGGGCTGATTTGTTCACAGTATTCTAATTTTCTGAATTCCTGTTTTCGTGGGTTTTATGAGCTGGAAGCCCAAATTATCTAAAAATAAACAAATAAATACTTGAAATCATTTAAATTGTGGGCCCTGAATCTATAATCTATGAAAGTTTAACTTTTTGAATGGAATTATGGAAATTAAACAACTTTTCCATGATATTCAAATTTTTTGAAAAGGGTCTGTATGTATTTATTTATTTATTTTATACATTTCTGAATGAGTCAGTATATTAAACAGTGCTTTCAGTATGCAGGATATATTACTGACAGACCAAAAACATGGAATATTTTTCAACTCTAAATATATATTTCAAATTTTATATATCATATAGATTTATTTTGGGTTTTCTTTTAATTAATTCAGAATAAATAAACTGTGTTCTTTGGTTGAATTTTTTTCAAGATGATTTCTTCCCATTTAAATTTTTGCAGGAAGCTCATTCGGCTGAAGGCACGTTTTTTATGTACAACAAACTTCCTCAGTTCTGACCTTTGAGTTTTTATGATATTTCTATCACAGTAAACACGTGTTTACTGCTGACTGTAACTCGCTATTGCCTTTTTTCTTTTTATTAGTTGAGTGTAATTTGAGTTTCCATAAGAGTTTTTTATCAGCAGGTCATTTTAAACAAGCTGCTGAAATCAGCTGTCAAAGTTTTGGCACATTTTGTTTATTCATGTTGTTGTTTAATAGTCTGGAGCGTCTTTTCCTCGAGCTGTGTTACTGTCTCATGGAGTTCACCAGGTTCTGCTCTCTGCATCTCTGAAAAGACTTTTTTTTTTTTACTTTACTCTGAATAACATGTTGCCAGAATGTGCCGATGGCAGTCGGGGTGAATATCGGTGGTTTCACGGCTTCTACACGGCCTGAAAATGCTTGTTGATAAGAACTCCCAGTTGGACATCATCAGAAATAGCTGCCATGAGGTTCTGTATGAAATATAATGTCCAGAATATAATGTTATTTCTGAATAAATATCTTACTGAAAAGAGCTTGCAAAGAATAAAACACTCTGTGAAGTGCAGTTTCAGGAAACTAATCAGTCAGTGCGTTTACATGCACATCCAAATCGAGCTACTGTCGGTAATCAAGCTACGGGTCCCAGCAGGGCAGGGGCGATTTCTCAGAGACAACAAGGGAAGCCGAGCTTCCCCTAAAATTCTCTCCCCAAACTGCGGCGTCTACGACGTTGAATTCTCATTAAAACAATAACTTGCATACCATAATATATGCCCAAGATTGTATTTATGTTCATAACTATCCTGTAACTTATTTGAGTGATGTCTGACGAACTTGCAGTTCGCTACGAGAATCACCTTTGCTGCCAGGCTGTAACCTTTCTTATTTCAATGGGCTCTATGGACTGACAGCAGTGTTGCCAGATTGGGCGGTTTTAAGTGCATTTTGGCGGGTTTTGAACATATTTTGGGATGGAAAACGTCAGCAGTATCTGGCAACACTGACTGGCAGCCGGGTATCCGTTGCAGTCTACGAGACGGCTCTGAACAGCCAATTTCGGCTAGTTGTTATTGGTTAAAATCAACAAAATCGTCACTTCCAGGGAAGCCGGGCTTCTCTGGGACTAAACGAGACAGTGGGAGGGGCAAGAAGCCGGGCTGATGAAGGATTATTGGAGGTAGTGTTTGAAAGACATGAGGAGGGCGGTACTTCGGCGAGGAACACGGAAGTATGATCAGTCAGTCCCTAGCGGATGTCAAGAAAGTGTAGTCGTGTGCCAAAGTGCTGACCGACTTTCTTTTCATATAAACGTTTCTTCTCATTGATGTCTCTGTACATTACTCTGTAAATAAATGTAAATATTACTCGTTGTGCTCCGTTAACTTTCATCCATTCTATCAGTTTGATCATTCGCGAATTCACTCGTTTATTTCATTTGTAGTTCAATCTGGTTGTAGGCTAGCTTGAGCCTTATTGGGATCTGCAGTGCTAGCTGCTAACAGAAATTGGTGAAGTCTCTGGAAAGCACAACCAGCTGGTATGACAGGGTCACAGACCATTTTCTGGAAAAGGAGCGGAGGGCAGAATTTGTGCATAAATAGTGTTCATGCTCATGAATGTGAAATGTGTATATTGTTCAGTAATGTTAAGAGAATGGTGGGCTCTGTGTTATAGGTTATACCTGGGTATAATATTCAAGGTTCTGTGTGTTGCATAGCCTACCTGGTTATGAATTTCCAGACTGTGTTGCAGAAGATGTTCAAGGATGTGTTGCACAGCTGGGTGTTGTGTTAAAGACTCTGTGTTGCATATCAGGGTATGATGTTCAAGGCTCTTCGTTGAATAGCCAGTGATTTTTGGATGTTTGATATTTTTGATTAAGGATATGAGGCACTAGCCTGGCAAGCCAGAATATAACATGAAATGTACAAGCAAAAATACTTTCTGCCACTAGGTAGGGTTGTCTAGTTCACTATGCTAATGGGGCACACCTTTCTATGCTTTGATATCCGGCCTACAGGTTTTACGATGAATGCGTAAAATGGGCTTCCCCTGTTTTAAAAACCAGCAGCCGCCACTGCAGCAGGGGTGCCAGAGAAATCCAATCCTACATGCACACAAGGAAATCGAGCTATTGTGTGAGGTACATTGTGCACCCGAGCCACAGGTAGCGCTACACGCCCCATCGTGTTGGTACACTTCCAGTTGTCGTCATGAAGAAGAGCTATTCAAGAGTATAAACAAAGTTATCAGCAGTGTTGCCAGATACTGCTGACGTTTTCCAGCCCAAAACATGCTCAAATCCGCCAAAATGCACTTAAAACCACCCAATCTGGCAACACTGGCAGTTCCGTGTTCACAAGTTCCGTGCTCAAGCTGTTAGGCTTGCTCTAACAGACTGTATGGCTACAAACTGTCCTGCGCAGACCACTGTTTTGTAAGACAACTTATTTTGCACAATTGTATATTTTTCTAAAGTCCATTTTTTGCTTACAATTTAACTTATGTCTTAATAAACACAAAAAGTTCAATTGTTTTGTTTTTATTGACATTCTTCAGATGTTGGACATATATATATACACACACACACACACACATACAATGACTTGTTTATGTACACAATTCACAGCTATGCAACAGCTGTACAGATGTATTTGGTGATACAGTAAGTGAGCTAAATTTTAACAGTGCAAACAATGCCACAAAAAGAAAAGATTCATGCCGTTGTCATGCCAACCGAGGCTGTTGTGTTTCCCGCTTGTGGTCTGATCACTTCCAGAAGGGGCAGTGCTGAAGTAAGTAGCTCGACTACATAGCTCGATAGGGTTTACATGCACTAAGTAGCTCGGCAAAAATCGCATAATCTAGGTCGTGTAGCTCGATTACAAGAAATCCAGTTTGGTTTGATTTCAGCCGAGCTAAGGTGTTTCCATGGCATTTAGAACTTCGATTTCAGTCGAGCAATGGCAGAAATTCGATTTTCTCTATGTGCATGTAAATGCACTGAGTGTGAGACCTGGGGTTGCGTTCTGTAGTGGCTCAGTGGACACGTGAATGGGTTTGTTGTTCTGATGGGGACTTGTGGCTCCAGGCTGAATTCTGGTGAGCTTTAGTTTATAAGCATGCTTAGCAGTGTATCATTGATGGAGAAGATAGAGCTTTTTTTAAGTTTAAAATAAATATATGAAAAAAGCAGCAAAGCAGGGTCTCTGAAAGCACCAGTGGCAGGAGTGCACTGAGCTGATTATGATGATCAGGATTCAAGGCTTGGTGTGGCTGAGTTTTCCACACTGAGAAGTGTTGATGCAAATCAAAAGATAAATTCCAGAGCTGGTTGGAAGCTACTGGTGGCCTGTTGGGCAGGAAACCAGTGATGTCACCATGATAATCAGGGTTCAAAGCTTGGTGCAGGTGAGTTTTGCTTTATGTGTGATTTTAAACTAAAAGATAAATGTCCAAAAAAAAGAGGCCCACTGTTCAAAGGTGCTGGTGACTCAGTAGATTAGAGAACACTGTTTTGATGCTGGTGCTTAGGGGTTCAAGGCTTGGTATAGGTGAGTTTTGCTTTCTATATTATTGCAACTAAAAGATAAATGTCCAAAAAAAAAGCAGGTAGGTTGAAGGCACTGGTGGCTCAGATGTCTAAGGGTGAGTCCCTCTGTGGTGTAAACCGCACAGGATAGAGACAGCCTGCAGGCGAGCTGAAGGTGCTGGACCCAGGTGGGGCACTAAATCTGACAAAGTGAGAGAAAGAGAGTGAAGGTCAGTATGGCCCACCTGGGCCTCCTGGAGAAGTGGAGGGAGGGGTTATGCTACTCTGGGCTATTTCTTGTCTCATATTAACATTATGTACGTTTCATTCATATTACTACTTAATTTTTATTTATATATACACACACACTATATATATATATCCTTCTTCCTTGCTGCATTATTGCTACTTGTTGTACATTGCAATATTTCACTTGTTACTTCCTGGATTTTATTCCAATCGCAACTCAACACGATTTCATGTGGAACACATCATGATGTGCTTCAGGTTGATCTTGAGCCATATTAATATTTAAACATTTATTATTGCCTGATATCAATCTATTGACTACTACATTTTACAAGCCTCATGTTACTATTACTTACTCCATATTATTATTGCTACATAAATTGTTTTATTATATTTAATATTATTGCTGTATATTATACTCATTGCTGTATATTAAACTAATTAACTTCTTTAATATTATGTATGTTTTATTCATATTATTACTTACATTATAATTTTATTTATATAATCCTTCTTCCTTGCTGCATTATTGCACTATTTCACTTGCTACTTCCTGGATTTTATTCCAATCGCAACTCGACACGATTTCATGTGGAACACATCATGATGTGCTTCAAGTTGATCTTGCTCCATGTTCCTACTGCTGCGTATATAACTTCATCTCATCTCATTATCTGTAGCCGCTTTATCCTTCTACAGGGTCGCAGGCGAGCTGGATCCTATCCCAGCTGACTACGGGCGAAAGGCGGGGTTCACCCTGGACAAGTCGCCAGGTCATCACAGGGCTGACACATAGACACAGACAACCATTCACACTCACATTCACACCTACGCTCAATTTAGAGTCACCAGTTAACCTAACCTGCATGTCTTTGGACTGTGGGGGAAACCGGAGCACCCGGAGGAAACCCACGCGGACACGGGGAGAACATGCAAACTCCGCACAGAAAGGCCCTCGCCGGCCACGGGGCTCGAACCCGGACCTTCTTGCTGTGAGGCGACAGCGCTAACCACGACACCACCGTGCCGCCCCTCATATATAACTTGTACTACATTTTTTAATTGTTCTATATTACTAGTTACACTTATTAATTTCATACTTTACTATTACTGTCATCTACATCCTTAACATCTAACTTAGTAGATGACAAAATTAATTTAGTCAGGATTGGCAAAAACACAGCTTCCTTCCAGCAGATTCAAGGCCTTACTCTTGATGACCCACATGGGCTTTAAACTCTGATCCCATCTCCACATACGCATTAACTCACTGAACCACCGTTCCGACTGAAGGCAAAGGTTGACATTTATGTTTTTTATCATTCAGCCAGTTTACAAATAAACCTTAAAAAAAGATGCAGCATGCTGTTTTTGAACCTGCGACCTCAGTTATAGAAGGCAAGCACTTTCACACAAAGCCATACACAGGCTTGTTTTTAAAGAGGTTCTCCTGAATACTTACACTGTCAGGGTTCGCTCTGAGGCGTGATTCATCGCGAACATACTCCGTGTGGTTTAGTGGGCAGGTGTGGGGGTGGAGAAGGTGTGGGGGTGGAGATCACGGTTCCAGCCCTGCTTCAGGATCTTCCGCAACTAAGGGTTGAAAGTTTACTTTTATAAAAACACATTTGTGCGTGCAGAGGTGATGTAAAGTTGAGGATAAATGCCTGTGTCTGAGCTCTTTTCTCTGAAGGCATTAGTGGTGCAGGGCTCTGACGATGTGAAGGAACACAGGATGAAGATCGCGTGTAGGTGAAGCTTGATAACTTCTGCATCGACTCATGGTATAACTCAAGGTCAGTTCTGATATTTATTTATTTATTTCAGTCCTTGAATATTCATTGCCTGAAATTTAATGAAAAACTAAATTTCATGATTTTGTACGTAGTTTATTGAACTCCTTTAACTGTTTGTCCCTCTAGAGAGAAAGTTGGAATGTCTTTACAGTGTGTTTATCAGATACAAATTTCGTCAAGAGCTGCTGCTGCTGCAATCATAAAGACTGTCCTATTGCTCATTACACGATTCTTATTCACAACCCTCTCACACTCAACATCCTGTAAACACGCTTCATCTTCACTCTTCCGCACGTATACGGTAATGATTTATAATCACACAATTCCTCATCCGTCAAACATTCGCTAGCATGATACAAACTAGCATAATGCTCATACCGTAGCTAACTTACGATACACCCTGCTGTGATAAATACAGTGTGTGTGTGTGTGTGTAACAGCAGCAGATACCGTACATTACACTGATGTGCATTAGATCTCGTTCTCACTGTAATATCTGTTGAAGTTGAGATTTGTTCGGAATTTTGATCTGAAGTTGTCCGATGATTAAAAAAGAAGCCTTCAGTGTGGCATGAAAGTAACTGTCCTCTGTTACTTCTGAGCTTTACTTGTAATATAATCAAAATAGCAAGTTGAAAGTGTGATAAAACAGAATATATCCTGCACACATGGATCGAGGGGGATATTTCATGACCTCGATTCAGTATCTCAGAGCTTCCTCCAGGGCAGTAACAGGCTGTGCTGGATCAAGTGCTATTCTATCAGCTCATGAGTGTGGAAGCCATGTTGGACAACTAGGACTGCACTATAGTGGTGATATTCTCGGATCCTATTAGATTTATTTTAACGTCTGCCTTCTCATTCTTATATTATCATATTAGATTTTTGTTACATGGTCGGTTTCCGGTTGAGAGTACATCGTGGATGTTTTACCGGTAGCTGCTGCTTTGCACCAGAGCTTTTCATTTTTCTTTTTTTTCCCCTTTTGCTTGTGTAGTTTGATGTTTATTTTTGTTCGAGTGTTTTGTCCGCTGGTTGTGGTGTAGCTTTGGACCCAGTTTTGGTTTCCTTCAGGCCTTGGTGTGCTGTGGGTGATGCCTGTGCTCCTCCCTATGGACTGCAGCGAGCTCGTTGTGCTTTCAACATTGGGGTTGCCCAGCACTCTGTGCGGCGGTGCTTTTGTGCTTGGTGCAGTGTTCTAAGCAACGTTGCCTGGCGGCTTTGCATTGGTTGTGCAGGTGGTTTGGGACGTACCAGCACTCTGCGTGACAGTGCTTCTGTGCTTGCTTTGTGGATCCATGCCACGGTGTTCCAAGCGACATTGCCTGGCGGCATCACGGTGGCTGTGTGGGATTTATCTTCATGCACCTGGTAGGACTGTGGTAGCTCCGCCATTGAACTTCCATCCTGTATATAAATTGAACTGATTATTATTTTATTATTATTATTGTCATGCATCTGACAGCAAAAAAAAAGTGTCTTCAGTCCTTATTTTCTATCCCTGATTTTTTCCCCGAAGCTGTAAGACAAACTCTTGTGTTTCAAGGCAGTAGTTGATGATAGTGAAAATTCTAGATACCAATACTCAAGTTTAAGTTGGGAGTTAAAAAAAAAAAAAGCACATACATAAGAGATATCATTAAAGTTCACTGAAATGGTTAACAAAAGATGTGAATTCTGTTGTCGTTGCTGACTGCACATGATGACTCCAACCAAGTCCTTGTTGCCAGACTGAGTTTGAAACACTCAGCCCCCTGGACACTTACATCCGGAATCCTGGACAGTCTGTGATGAACACACTTTTTTATTTAGAAAACACCTTTGTTTAAAAGCTTTTCTTTATGGCACACTATCATCTATTTGTACTTTAATGACTGTCTCATTCTTCCTGATATACACCAGTGTGTACAGTTCATAAAATATCCCCTGTATGATTGCTGACCTGGTGGTTTTATTCCTGGCCCCTTGCTTACTTCTATTGATCTTGTATTCAATTAGATTTACTGTGGCAAGAAGTGAAGCCGAGGCTGTCAGCGGCGTGACGAATGGAGCCTCTTGCACCGACTCGGAGCCAGAAACCAAAAGCAGCAAAAGCACTGGGCGTTTTCTCGGCCGCTCATTCACAGCCGCATTTATAATTTCTAACTGGCTCTGATTGACAATGCTGAGCTCACTTTACCCTGCGCTATCAACATGCTGCTTTGACACAGCGCAACATCTTCATCATTAACCTTGGATCTGTTTTGCTGGTTTCTTGGTCCACACAAATCCCATCCCAGACGCCACGTTTCATTTATTTATGCATCTCTAAACCTGTGGAATGCTCTTTTTGCAAGGGATTTTTTTGTTTTTCGCTTTCCAAATAGGATCCAGATGACAGATATAATAGGCCCTGCGTATAAGATTGGACTCAGATGCTGACTTCACTGAACACAGTAATGAATAAATGCAGCATGTCGGTCATCGCTGGCCAATTTTCCATCTTATGTAGCATCAAGGAGGAAGCTCTGCTTTTATATTATAATAACAGAAATGACTACAATACAATCTCAAGATGAATTAGAGGAGGTCTGAAATATGCATTAGTAATCGTACATGCGGTTATTGCCCAATAATGGTTACACTTATTCATTCATTAGATGCTTTATATCTAGAGACAGAATCCAAGCAGTTGAGTATCACGTGTAAGGATCCAATGTGGTCGAATGCTAGTTCACAAAACAACTGCATTGCTGGGGTTAACGTTTCCATTTCGGTGCCTTTCTTATCACTTTATTCATATAAAATTTTAAAAAATCCAACCTCTATGTGTATTTTTCTCATAACTTGAGGCTGCTTGTGGAACAGTGTCGAATAATGAGGCGAGCACAGAATGTTCACCTGAAATTAAGGCCCTGAAAAGCAAATTTGAAATCTGACACACGCTGTGATACACAGGAATGTAATAAACATGAAATGCAGAAGGTGTTGCAGACAAGACATGCTGGTATGCGACTCTTGCAACTGTGCTAGTTCAGCATATGGCTAGTCTGCTACATTTGCAGCTATGCTCGTTCAGCGTTTTGCAACAAGCAGCTGTTAATCAGTCTGAGGGAACTGGCTGAGGCTCAGCAAGTTACAGCAGGATTCTGTGCGCCCGCGTCTGTTATCCACCTCGCGATACTCATGATCTATCTGACGTGCATCAATCAGATCTGAACTGCATGTCGAATAAAAATCACATGAATCACTAAAGAACAGACCGCACACTACATGCAACAGTTATTTACAATTAGAGCAAATTGCGCCAAAGACATTGCGTATCCAGCTGACAGCATTTGTAGCCCATAATTTGCGAGGCCATTAGTGACACTAGATGGCCCTTTCTAATAATACTGTATGTACCTGTTTTCTAGCTACAGGTCTCCTTAGACCCCATTAGCACTTGCACACCAGGCCTAACAGTGATAATGACTTCACAAGAATTAAAGGTGTCAAATAAACAGTGCAACGATGATGCAATGGAAGAAGCAGGGAATTGTGTCAGGCTAAGAGTTAGCAGTCTCCTGTGCTTAGATAACATTTTATAAAATCAAATCACAATTATTTTATAGAACACATTTAAAATAATCATAATAATGTGCTGCGATGATCTGGCGACTTGTCCAGGGTGTACCCCGCCTCTCGCCCGTAGTCAGCTGGGATAGGCTCCAGCTTGCCTGCGACCCTGTGGAAGGATAAAGCGGCTACAGATAATGAGATGAGATGAGATGAGATAATGAGATGAGAAATCACAATTATTTTATAGAACACATTTAAAATAATCATAATAATGTGCTGCGATGATCTGGCGACTTGTCCAGGGTGTACCCCGCCTCTCGCCCGTAGTCAGCTGGGATAGGCTCCAGTTTGCCTGCAACCCTGCATAGGATAAGTGCTTACAGATAATGGATGGATGGATGAATGGAGGGAGAATAATGCGTCTGTCAAAGTGCTGTACAATAAATAAATTCAGACGTCCTGGTTTCAGACCTTTTGTGGATCATCTCTGTCGTCCTTTACGAATCCCAGTCTGGCCTTCTGATGAGAGGTTTTCATCTTTTAGTGTGGCCTCTATATTTCTGCTTTCAAGTTCTTCTTGAAATGGTGGAGGTTGTTGGTCATGTCACTCACTCACTGTTGTTTTTTGGGTTTTACTTTACAGCTCTCAAAGTTTGTCATTAACTGCTGCTGTTTTCCTTGTTCTACCTGTTCAGTGTCTGGTTGTTAGTCCACCAGTGGTGCCTTTCTTTTTCAGGACATTCCAAATTGTTGTATTGGTAATACCCAGTGCTTGTGCAATGGCTCTGATTGATTGTTTCCTCAGGTTCAAAATGGTTAGCTTTTCTCCCACAGACATCTCTCTGGTCTTCATGTTGGTTTACCCATTTTAACAACAAACAGAAGTCCATACATCCATTACCAGTAGCCGCTTATCCTGTCCTACAGGGTCACAGGCAAGCTGGAGCCTATCCCAGCTGACTATAGGCGAAAGGCAGGGTTCACCCTGGACAAGTCGCCAGGTCATCACATAGACACAGACAACCATTCACGCTCACATTCACGCCTACGGTCAATTTAGAGCCACCAATTATCCTAACCTGCATGCCTTTGGACTGTGGGGGAAACCGGAGCACCCGGAGGAAACCCACGCGGACAGCATGCAGACTCCACACAGAAAGGCCCTCGCTGACCGCGAACCCAGGACCTTCTTACTGTGAGGTGACAGTGCTAACCACTACACCACCATGCCGCCCCAAACAGAAGTCATTCAGAGTTATTAACTGTTTAAACAACTGGTCTGACAGGGCACACTGGGAAACAAGAAACACCATTCAGAGCACTTAAAAATGGGTGGGTTCAAACAAAAAGTGGCATGTTCGAAGTTATTTCACACATCGAGATGTAAATATCAGGAAATTAATGAGCTCGCTCGCTCGCTCACTCACTCACTCACTCATCCTGACACCTTTAGGCCTGTCAGTTGCCACCCTCTTATGAGGTGAGCTGCGTCTATCCTGAGCACGCTTCATCCACTGCCAGCTTGCTTGGCCTGTCACGGCTTTTGCTAGACAACCAACCATTCACACACATTCACACCTGTGAGCAATTTAGAGTAACCAGTTCACCTAATCCACATGTCTTTGGACTGTGGGAGGAAACCTCCTGGAGGCATCTGGAGGAAACCCACAGACACGGAGAGAACATGCAAACTCCACACAGAAAAGTCGCCGTCGGCTGTGATATTCAAACCTGGAACAAATTAACAAGCTGAAATTCTAATATTTAGTTTCAGAGTGGAAGAAAAGGAGAATGTGCAAAAACTGCACAGGCACTGGAGGTCTGGATCAAACACCAGATCCTGGAGCTGTTGGGTCCTGTGACTAATATTTATTTTTCAGACAAGCAACCAGTTTAACAATCAAGAACCAGCTCAAATATAATGTGAATGCATGGAATGGCCAGGCAAGGTAGGAATATACCCTGGATAGGATGCCTATTTGGCATGTTTTTGGGAAGCGGGATGAATTCAGAATACTCAAAAGAAACTCACACAAAGACAGGGATGACCTGAAAAACTCTGCACAGGCCATATCTGGAGCTCAGGATCAAAGTCTGGACCTGAGAGCTGTGTGGTACTGATATTTAGTTTCCAGATGAGCAACTGAGTTGAGAAAGAAGAACCAGCTTTTGCTGTGGAAACGCATGTGTGGCATCGGGGGCGTGGTCAAGTGCCAGTCTGTGACAGGAGGGCGGAGCCAGGGAAGGTGAGTGGCAGAATCACTACACCTGACGGTAATTACCCTGTGTTTTGTGTGTTTTCCCAGTAACCACGCCCTATTTAAGGAGGCAGAGGGAGAGCAAAGGAGAGCTCATCCCGGGACAAGAACACAGTGTGTGTGTGTATGTGTGTGACGCTAGCAGATTAAGAACTGGCGAATATACTGAAAAGTCTGGGAATAAAAAGCCTTTTTGCATCTGAAGCGTTGTCCTGCCGTCCTCTGTGCTCCACCCACACTTCAAAGAGCTCTACAGTGGTGCCGAAACCCGGGAAGGTGGAGCACCAACCTTGCAGCCCCATGGAATCCTCCCCATTCGCGGACCTGGTCCACGCCCTCGCCATGGCTCAGCAAAGCCAGCACCAGGCGCTCGTCACGCTCCGAAAGGAGCAAGAGCGGCGCTTCGAAGCCCTGGTGCTGGCCCAGCAGGAAGATTGCGAGGCATTCCGGCATCTCCTCGTGTCGGCGGGGTCCACCAGCGCCCCGGACGTGGGCCCGTCTCCCATCACCGTGACCAAGATGGGCCCGCAGGACGACCCCGAGGCGTTTCTCACCTTGTTCGAGCAGGTCGCCGAAGCCTCGGGGTGGCCGATGGAGCAGCGCGCGGCGCGCCTCCTCCCTCTCCTGACGGGAGAGGCGCAGCTGGCCGCGCTACAGCTCCCCACCGACCGCCGGCTGGCCTGCGCGGACCTTCGCCGGGCTGTCCTCCAGCGCGTGGGGCGCACGCCAGAACAACAGCGCCAGCGCTTCCGCGCGCTGCGGTTGGAGGAAGTCGGCCGGCCGTTCGCGTTCGGCCAGCAGCTCCGGGACGCCTGCTGGTGGTGGCTGAGGGCCGACGATCGCGACGCCGAGGGAATCATCGATCAGGTGGCGCTGGAGCAGTTCATCGCACGCTTACCAGCTGGAACCGCGGAGTGGGTCCAGTGCCACCGCCCGGCGTCGCTGGATCAGGCAGTAGGACTGGCGGAGGATCATTTGGCGGCTGTTCCGGCGGCAGGACGGCCGACGACGTCTTCTCTTCTCTCCTCTTCTCTCTCTCTTTCTCCCCTCCCTTCTGTGTCCCGTCCTTGCCCCATTCCCCCACCACGGAGGCGGGGGCCGGCTCCACCCCAGCCGGCCCGCCGCACCCGTGGTGCCCTCCCGTTTCTCCCTTCTGTGTCTGTCTCTCCCCCCCCTCAGGTGAGTGAGCCCCAGAGCACAGGTGCACAGGGAAAGCCCGGGCTGGTGTGCTGGCGCTGCGGGGAGCCGGGCCACCTGCAACAACAGTGCGCAGCAATGGAGATGGGCGTGGTGGTACGGATCCCCGACACGCCAGAAGCTGCCCTCGATCGGGCCGGAGCATATCGCATACCAGTGAGTGTACAAGGGGCTACATATCAGGTGTTGGTGGATTCTGGTTGCAATCAGACCTCGATCCGCCAAAGCCTGGTGCAAGACGAGGCATTGGGGGGAGCACAGGGGGTGAAGGTGTTATGTGTGCACGGGGATGTTCACAGCTACCCTTTGGTGTCGGTCCACATATATTTCAGAGGGGAAAAATCGATAGTGAAGGCGGCGGTTAATCCTCGCCTTACCCACTCTTTAATTTTGGGGACTGATTGGCCGGGATTTTGGGGTTTAATGACGCGCCTAGTAAAGAGTGGGTCCTGCCATTTGACAGGGGGAGGTCCCGGTGTCGCTTTGGCTGGAGCTGCTGTCGCAGAGCCGTCTATGTCATCTCCGCGACAGAGTGAGGAGCCGCCGGCTCCTCCTCTTTCTGTTGGGGAATCCCTCGCGGATTTCCCATTAGAACAATCGTGAGATGAGACTCTGCGACATGCGTTTGACCAAGTGAGAGTAATCGATGGTCAAACGCTCCAGCTGAACGCCACCCCGTCCTTCCCCTATTTTTCTATTATGAAGGATAGATTATACCGAGTGACGCAGGACACTCAGACGAAAGAGCAAATCACACAGCTGTTAATTCCAAAGAGCCGCCGGGAATTGGTATTTCAGGCGGCTCACTTTAATCCCATGGCTGGACACCTAGGGCAGGATAAGACACTAGCCCGGATAATGGCCCGATTCTATTGGCCGGGGATTCGCGGCGACGTCCGTAAGTGGTGTACGGCGTGCCGCAAATGCCAGTTAGTAAATCCAGCGGCCATTCCAAAAGCGCCTTTGCGCCCCCTACCATTAATCGAGACCCCGTTCGAAAGAATTGGGATGGATCTCGTCGGGCCATTAGATCGGTCAACACGAGGGTACCGCTTTATATTGGTTCTGGTGGACTATGCAACGCGATACCTGGAAGCGGTGCCTCTTCGCAATATCTCAGCACGCAGTATTGCAGAGGCCCTCTTCCACGTCATCTCCCGGGTTGAAATCCCGAAAGAGATTCTGACTGACCAAGGCACCTCGTTTATGTCACGAACACTGAGCGAACTGTATGGGCTATTGGGTATTAAGCCGATCCGCACCAGCGTTTATCACCCACAAACGGATGGTTTAGTTGAACGGTTCAATCGCACCCTCAAGAATATAATTAAAAAATTCGTAAGTGAGGACGCACGTAACTGGGATAAATGGCTCGAACCCTTGTTATTTGCAGTGTGAGAGGTCCCCCAAGCCTCCACGGGGTTCTCCCCGTTTAAATTATTATACGGGCGTAAGCCGCGCAGCATCTTAGATGTGTTGCGGGAAAATTGGGAGGTGGGACCTTCACAGAGTAAAAATGAAATTCAGTACGTTATGGACCTGCGCGCAAAACTCCACAAGCTCACCCACCTAACTCAGGAGAATTTGTGGCAGGCCCAGGAACGGCAAGCCCGCCTGTACAACAAGGGCATGCGCCTTAGAGAGTTCACTCCGGGAGATAAGGTACTCGTACTGTTGCCCACGTCGAGCTCCAAATTAATCGCCAAGTGGCAAGGACCCTTTGAGGTCACACGGCGAGTCGGAGACGATGACTATAAGGTAAGGCGAACGGACAGGGAGGGGGCGCTACAGATCTACCACCTCAATCTGCTTAAACTCTGGAACGAGGAGGTCCCCGTGGTGTTGGTGTCGGTAGTTCCGGAGAAGGCAGAGCTGGGGCCGGAGGTTCAAAAAGGGACATTGGCATCACGTACCTCTCCGGTCCCCTGTGGAGACCACCTCTCCCCGACCCAACTCACGGAGGTCGCCCAGTTGCAGGCCAAGTTTTCGGATGTGTTCTCGCCCCTGCCCGGTTGCACTAACCTCATAGAACACCATATAGAGACGCCCCCGGGGGTGGTAGTGCGTAGCCGCCCTTACAGGCTACCCGAACACAAAAAAAAGGTGGTTCAGGAAGAACTTCAGGCCATGCTCAAAATGGGCATCGTCAAGGAGTCCCACAGTGACTGGAGCAGCCCGGTGGTCTTGGTACCCAAGGCCGACGGGTCGGTCCGGTTCTGTGTGGACTATAGAAAAGTCAACGCGGTGTCTAAATTTGACGCGTACCCAATGCCTCGTATTGATGAGCTGCTTGATCGACTAGGCACGGCTCGCTTTTACTCGACACTGGATTTGACGAAGGGATATTGGCAGATCCCCTTGACTCCATCATCCCGGGAGAAAACGGCCTTTTCCACACCGTTCGGCTTACACCAATTCGTCACACTTCCGTTTGGGCTGTTTGGGGCACCCGCTACGTTTCAGCGGCTGATGGACCGGGTCCTCCGGCCCCACGCCACCTATGCGGCCGCATATCTGGACGACATTATCATTTATAGTAATGACTGGCAGCGGCACCTGCAACACCTGAGGGCCGTCCTTAGGTCGCTGAGGCGGGCGGGTCTCACTGCCAACCCGAAGAAGTGTGCGATTGGGCGGGTGGAAGTACGGTATCTGGGCTTCCACTTGGGCAATGGGCAAGTGCGTCCCCAAATTAATAAGACAGCAGCGATTGCGGCCTGCCCGAGGCCCAAGACCAAAAAGGGGGTGAGACAGTTCCTGGGGCTGGCTGGCTACTATCGTAGGTTTATACCTAATTATTCGGACGTCACCAGCCCGCTGACTGACCTCACTAAAAAGGGGGCACCAGAACCGGTCCAGTGGACGGAGCAGTGCCAGCGGGCTTTCTCTGAGGTAAAGGCTGCACTGTGTGGGGGGCCACTTTTACACTCCCCTGACTTCTCTCTCCCTTTTATGTTGCAGACGGATGCGTCGGACAGAGGGCTGGGGGCCGTTTTGTCCCAGCGGGTGGAGGGGGAGGATTGCCCCGTCCTGTTTATTAGTAGAAAGCTGTCGGTGCGTGAGGGGCGCTACAGCACTATTGAAAATGAATGCCTGGCGATCAAGTGGGTGGTCCTCGCCCTCCGTTACTACCTGCTGGGGCGCCCTTTCACCCTCTGTTCGGACCACGCGCCCCTCCAGTGGCTCCACCGCATGAAAGATGCCAACGCACGGATCACCCGTTGGTATCTGGCACTCCAACCCTTCAATTTCAAGGTGGTCCACAGGCCAGGGGCGCAGATGGTCGTGGCGGACTTCCTCTCCCGTCAAGAGGGGGGGGAGTCAGCTGCGGGCCAGGTGGCGGTATGTGGCAGCGGGGGCGTGGTCAAGCGCCGGTCTGTGACAGGAGGGCGGAGCCAGGGAAGGTGAGTGGCAGAATCACTACACCTTACGGTAATTAACCTGTGTTTTGTGTGTTTTCCCAGTAACCGCGCCCTATTTAAGGAGGCAGAGGGAGAGCAGAGGAGAGCTCATCCCGGGACAAGAACACTGTGTGTGTATGTGTGTGACGCTAGCAGATTAAGAACTGGCGAATATACTGAAAAGTCTGGGAATAAAAAGCCTTTTTGCATCTGAAGCGTTGTCCTGCCGTCCTCTGTGCTCCACCCACACTTCAAAGAGCTCTACAGCATGCAAGGACATAACAATGGGCACCAGTGAGATGCAAGGCAGGAATACACTTTGGATGGGATGCCTGGTTGGCATGTATTTGGGAAGTAGGAGGAGCAAAAAAAAAAAAGCCCTCAAATGGACACAAAGAGGACAAGCAAAACTCTACATGTGCTGGACATCAGGATCAAACCCAACAGCCATTATTGGTCCTGGTACCTGGTTTAGAGACAAGCAACCAATTTTCACAAACAAGATCCAGTTTTGTAGTGTAGATGCATGGAATGGTAGAACATTGACCACCAGCTCCTGAACCAGTGCCACCACTTTGTTAGATAACCCTTTGAGGTCGAAAGTTTCACCAACGAAACTGGACAGATTTAGAATGAGGAGGTCATGTATTGAGATAAATATCTTCGTGAGTTTTTTTTAATCATACAAGCATGATAAACATATTGACAGAAACTTTATACTTTCCTATGTGCTCACTGCCAAATAATATTATAGTGTTTACATATCCTAAATTAGATGAAACATAAAACTAGTCACCTTCCTCAGTCACACCTGAGTCGAAGCGCTGAGAGCCCACTTACACATTCATAAAAGACTTTTCCCATGTTAATGGCATGATAATCACCTTCAGTCATTTGGCTTCGATTGGTTTCTCTCAGGAACGCCCACCATAAACAGGATAAAATCTGTCAGACATAGTTCAGGCTATTTGGAGGTAAAACTTGTTGCGAGATGGCATGCGGATTTTATGCGCTTTGGATGATTCAGGACAGCGATTCAATTCATGACTCATTTCTTGATTCAGGAGAGTCATTCGGTTCAATCTTGAGAAATGCGACATTGATGATGAATGGTGCCTTTTTTTTTTTAACTTCGACTTGATCCAGCCAAAGATCAGCTCGAGTAAGTGTAAATATTTCTTCTATTTCTGATGAGCAGATCGGTTGATATGCGTGCGCTGTAGACAGACCCTCCAGGATTTCACGATGTTGCGATTTGCAACTTCAACACAAATTCAACCAATCCCCGCGAATTCAGGGCGGTGTTGCAATTATATCCAATCACTGCAACTTTCCCACAAATTTGACCAATCGTTGGCGTCGTCTTGAGGTGACGTTGACAAACTACCTTCCGCCTTACTTCCGTGTTTCCGTTCAAGAGTAGCAGCATGTGCACAGTGTTGCCAGATTGGGCGGTTTTAAGTACATTTTGGCGAGTTTTGAACATATTTTGGGCTGGAAAACGTCAGCAGTATCTGGCAACACTGCATGTGCGAGTCAGTGTTTATATAGGCTTAAATTCTGTTACTGAAAGTGTGTTATGTTTACAGTGAAGGACTGTGCGCACTTTACATTATTTTTTTACTTAATACAAGAAATTAATGGATGCCAACATTTTTGCCAAAATGGTATTTTATTTTCCATTGTTTAGGCAGCTTCAGCATCATACTGTGAGATTCTGTTCAAACTGTTTTTTTTTCTTCTATGAAGCCTGAGCCATTTATTTTATTAGTTTATAATTATTGTTTAATTTAGTCTTCAGGAGAGACTGCCTGCACACAGTACTAGTATTAATAGTTTTTTTTCTTACATGAAAGCTGAGGCATTTATATTATATTTGAAGGTAACTTCATGTTGTGCTGTGAGGTTCTCTGCACTTTAACTTTTGAACCAACAGGTGCATTTGGATAAGTAAAGCCTATTTTTCTGCATTTTTGTAGTCCTGGTAATCTTTTATATTGGTAAAGTTGTGTATAGAACCATTTCTCAGTGTCTTTGTTTTTTTAATCAATAGTTTTTCAGTAATAACTTAATATTTAACATATCACTCAATTTTAATCACAAAAAGAGAAAATCGCAACAATTTCTCGCAACTTTCACTTCCTCCCGCAATGTAATCGCAACAAAAACCTAAAAAACACCGCAACTTTCATCGCAATTTTTTGGAAAACCCCCGCAACATCAGACATTTTAGCCCGCAACAATCACAAAAAAGGCCCGCAGAATCCTGGGGGGACTGTGTCGTGCAAACACAGGAAAAATGACTGAGCAATTCCTCTAAATAGTTAATTTTGCTCTATTTTGAGTTTAGAGAGTAAAATTTGGAGTTGGAGTGAGAGCAAAATGAATTGTGTAACAGAATTGATTGTGACTCTGAACTGAGTAAAATAGTACAAGAGTTAATTTCAAGACACACTGAATAGAGTCAAATGCCAAAATAAAATCAAATACCAGATAAATGAAGATGTTGTAAAAATCAGTTTTAGACCGGTGTTGAAATGTGTGAAAAACATGACCTTACCCATTGGGATTTGACCTGATGGGATTAAGAGTTGGCAGTGGGAGGGGTTTTCACTCTTCTCATTGAATGAATGGAATTTTTTTACACTTCTCATTGAATACCCCTCCCACTGCCAACCCTTTATCCCAAAACGATAGGACAAATTTTTTGATGGCCAGTTAATTCTCCAAATCAATGGAGCAGATTTAAGTTTTTGTGCTCGATCCATTCCTTAGACTGAACAGAATCACCTCAAGTGACCAAAACGGTTTGACAGAACGGGTAAGGTCATGTCCCTCCCACACACAAACACATTGCAATACAGTTCTAAAACTGCTTTTGACAACATCTTCATTTATCTGTTATTTTTTGTTTTAAAGTATAATCATGATATACAGACTACAGAGATATTATTGGAGCTGAACTTGTGCTGAATACATAAAAAGTCATCTCATTCATCATCTCTAGCCGCTTTATCCTGTTCTACAGGGTCGCAGGTAAGCTGGAGCCTATCCCAGCTGACTACGGGCAAAAGGCGGGGTTCACCCTGGACAAGTCTCCAGGTCATCACAGGGCTGACACATAGACACAGACAACCATTCACACGCACATTCACACCTACGGTCAATTTAGAGTCACCAGTTAACCTAACCTGCATGTCTTTGGACTGTGGGGGAAACCGGAGCACCCGGAGGAAACCCACGCGGACACGGGGAGAACATGCAAACTCCACACAGAAAGGCCCTCGCCGGCCACGGGGCTCGAACCCGGACCTTCTTGCTGTGAGGCAACAGCGCTACACCACCGTGCCGCCCTATAAAAAGCCATATGACTGAAAATACTGGTTAGATTTGTTGACATTGATAAAATCAGAGCATGCCAAAATCATTAGAGTACAGTATGGTTGAATCATCTAGTACCCATAGGAATTATAACAACAACACACATTTTTGAATATCAGATGAGGAGGAACAAATTAGCCAGTCAGATAGTTGTGGGAGGATTCATGTTTAGGTATAAAGACACGAGCCACAAAAGGGCAAATCTTTCAGTTTTTCAACTGCTCTTCAACTCAACACCACTGCTTCACCATCCAGTCTGCAGATGAACAGCACCAAGTTCCACCAAAACCTGACAGATGAATATTGCTATCCTGACAACAACAACTCATGCAGAAAGGAGGTGCAAAGCAGCAGCGGCAACATCTTCCTCTTCTTCTTCCTCTGTTGCATCTCCATGTCCACAGTGGTCCTGAACCTGCTGGTGATCATCTCCATCTCGCACTTTAAGCAGCTGCACACTCCAACCAATCTGCTTATCATGTCTCTGGCAGTGGCTGACTTCCTCGTGGGCCTCGTAGTGATGCCTGTGAATATCATAGAACTGAAACACGACTGCTGGTATCTCGGAAGAACCATGTGCGCCCTTTATCCTGTGATTAATTATATTACTGTGTCGGCTTCAGTTGGCAGCGTGGTGTTCATCGCAGTTGATCGGTATATCGCAGTCAACAACCCTCTGCTTTATTCCAGCCAAATCACAATTGGTAAAACCTCCTTGTTCATAGTTGTGACCTGGTCTTGTGCCATTCTGTATGTCACTTTATTTTATCTTTTCAGTGGCCACCTACTTGATCCCTACATGTTCAGCAAATGTGTCGGAGAGTGTGTGCTTGTTCAATATCAGGCAGCCTCGATAGCTGACTTGTGCATTACCTTCATTGGGCCTTGTTGCACCATTCTGTTTTTGTACGTGAGAATTTTTAAAATAGTGAGATATCAGATCAAATCTATCCGTGCTATGGAGTGTGATAACGCACATGGACGTGGGGTCAAAAGTGTACAAAAATACAAAGCTGTAAAAACCCTCGGGATTGTCATTGGTGTGTATCTTGTTTGTTGGATCCCATTTTACCTGAGCTATATGTTTTCTGAAAGTGTGACCTCCATATCGCTGGTATGGATTGTGTTCAACTGGTTAATATACATCAACTCCTCGCTAAACCCTCTGATATATGCCATATTTTACCCCTGGTTCAGAACATCTGTTAAGTACATTGTGACGTGTAGAGTATTCCAATCGTCTTCTTCCACCTTTAATCTGTTCCTTGAGTGTTCTTGATCACACACACACAATACAACACAACATTTGAGGAACAAGTAAAACATCACCTGAGTTAACTTGTAGTTTTGTATTTTATGTTCAAATCTCATCAGATTTTCACAACGATCGTGTAGATGATGTAGACGTGCTAAGAGAGCGAGAGGGGGAGAGATGCAGCTTCAAGGCTACGAGAGGGAAAAAACACAGCAATCACATACTGTAGGTTTTGATTTGCAGTGCTGTAATTGTCATTGCAGGGTTTAATCTCATCCTTAATGATCCTGTTTGCTGAAATAACGTACTGTCATGGGAAAGTATGACTGCATATCCAGAGCCACCTTTTCCCTCTGATATTATGACAAAAATTGTTCTGTTATTGATTGATGTTTCTTCTGTGAGACTGAAAAACTCTGCTGTTATTATTAACTGATACTGAATGACGTCCAAATCCATTCAAGACCTCATGCTGTTTTTTCCCCTCTCTTATAGAATGACAAAACTTATGCTGTGATTGACAGATAAATATTTGACACAATGATAAAAATGTTGTTATTAACAAACATTTCGAACCAAGTCAATATCCATCCAACACATTTTATTTTTCCCCCAATAGAACTACTGTTTAATTTTTTTTATAGACTTACAAAAAATGACGTCACTGTACATCTTTATTCAATGATTTCTGCACTACTGAGTCAGTCATTATATTACATCAAAGGCATTTAGCAGACGCTCTTATCCACAGCGACATACCGTACAAAACACCCAGAGCAGCCTGGGGAGCAGTTAGGGGTTAAGTGTCTTGCTCAAGGGCACACCAGCCATTCCTGATGGTCCAGGGAGTCAAACCAACAACCTTTGGGTCTCAAAGCTGCTTCTCTCACCATTCGGCCATGACTTTCCCCAGTTTCTGCACTACTGACTCAGTCATGATAATACTGCTTCCTGCTCTTCATTGTAGATCTTTTCAATCCATTTAATTTCATTCTTTTTGAAGACAAATGTCCTGATGATACTGAATGAATAATGTCCATCTGATTAATATACATCTGAAACCTCAGTCTGACAACTTTTAATTACAGCTGCTGTTAAAACGCTGCTATTTTTTGCAACTGAATCCACACAGGATTTCTTTCTGACAAGCTTCTGATTTTTTTCCCCTTTCCAAAAAAAAAAAAAAAGGACAAATTGTGCTGTGATTGAATCAAACAAAATAAATATTCATCCAAGGCCTTTTTCTCCTGGTAGCAAATCAGAATTCTATTGTGTTCTTAATGACTGATTTTTTTTTTCCTGACAGAATTACAGAAATGATAAAAAAAACATTGCTAATTTCTGTTATATGAACTCATGACGTGTGAGAAACATACTGCATGAGCACTAAAATGGACAATTCACAAGTGCACCATGGCTTAAAAATTAATTAATTGATTAATCTGATAAAGTACAGGGATTAGTAATAATTTGTTTTACTTCCATGTGTGTCGACTTCACATAATTCATATAAGGTAAATAAAGCATAAACCCCAATCACTAATACTGTATCTCACACTTTTATTCCAATACTCTCTCTCTTTAAAAAAAAAAAAAAAAATATATATATATATATATATATATGGCTTATTCTATAATTGCAGGTACATTTCAAGTGCTGACACTGTCATCAACTCTTATCTTTAAACTGGGCAATCCATGAACAGAATTGACAATCAGAGTTGACCTTTTTTCACCATTTTGTGTCTTAACTCCATACGCTAACCTCAAACTAGCGACCACATGGCATGCATAAAAACAACATTTTATTCATATTACAGTTAAAAAAAAACGAGTGAGAGATTCACTCTGATATCACAAGAACAGAGTTGACGAATAATTAATCTCCTCATCTCATTATCTGTAGCCGCTTTATCCTGTTCTACAGGGTAGCAGGCGAGCTGGATCCTATCCCAGCTGACTACGGGCGAAAGGCGGGGTTCACCCTGGACAAGTCGCCAGGTCATCACAGGGCTGACACATAGACACAGACAACCATTCACACTCACATTCACACCTACGCTCAATTTAGAGTCACCAGTTAACCTAACCTGCATGTCTTTGGGGGAAACCGGAGCACCCGGAGGAAACCCACGCGGACACGGGGAGAACATGCAAACTCCGCACAGAAAGGCCCTCGCCGGCCACGGGGCTCAAACCCGGACCTTCTTGCTGTGAGGCGACAGCGCTAACCACTACACCACCGTGCCACCTAATTAATCTCCTGTTGGTGTAAAATCCTTAATGTTTAGTTCAAATTAATGAGAGAAGAAATAGAACATACCTCACTGTCTTTCTGAAGTTTCCCGCCAGAGGAAGTGACATCACTTGGTGCAGGTGTCATGTGTATTATTAAAAGTATTTGTGGATTTTATGTGGTTTTATCCCGGAGTTAACAGATGTGACAAGAACATTGGGACGGATAAAAAAATATTTATGACTAAAATTTCACATAATACAGAAAATAGACTTTCTCTGCAATTGATTTTATAAGAGTGAATAGAATAAGCCCCCCAAAACCAGATTGTTAGACTGAATCACTTCCTGTTTATTGGAGTTGAACGGATGAATGAGGAAACAAAGATGGCCAATAATGTGGGGGAGGGGGGTGGGAGTTATTTAGTTCATGTTTTATGGATAAATTGGGTCTGAAGTGTACTTCGAGCATCACTATTGGTGAAAGTTTGCCATAATTTGCATTACTGCTCAAAACTGAGTCATTAAAGATTTATTTTGTGGAAAATAACAAAAGGTTTATCTCGGAGATGCAAAGACCAGAATGACCCATATATCACTAAAATACATTAATATGCATTAAAATACATTTATAATCATATTTCATATATTTACAAGTAATCAGTCCACAAGCACATGGAATGTACTGAAAATAAGACAAGCGAATAATTAATTACCATTTTTACATCTTCACTCTCCACAACCCACACGACTCCACAAATATGCCAAAGGTGATTAATTTAAAGCTGCACAGATGACATCACCATATGCACATGCTTCGCTGCTAAATATACACAAATGCAATGATATTATTTGTAATAAATAATCCCCGTCCTGTTTAAACACAAAACCCATGATATGCTGGACAGTAAACTGATCTGGCCAGAGTTTCCCAAAAGCATCGCAGCACAAAGATCATCATTAAATGGTAGAGTGAGCATCACAATGAGTGCTCTCTCTAAGATGCTCTTGGCGTTAAGAGGCTTTTGGAAAACCCACCCCTGATTGGTCGAACGGTGTTCCAAGAGTGATGATATTTCCCATCATGGCACTGGGACGTTTCGGTGTGCATCACTCCGCTTGCCTGTGCCCTGGACCTGAAATTCCACTTCCTCGTTAGAACCGGTTATGACGGTAGCGTTAGCGACATCATCAGCACATGTAGGCGAATGATACTTTTCAGGAATGTAACTTATTTAGACTTGAAATATACAGTACAAGTAAAAGCTCATCACATGAAGGTGAAACGGAAGAAGGGATGACGATTTTACCAGAAGCACCTTTAACGGGAACGTACAAATCACTGTCAGTGAGTTAACCAGCTAACCGACGTGCTGTAAAGGGTGTGGGGCTTCACCGGGATTGATTTCTTTTCACAGAGCAAAAAAAAACCACAAAAAAACACAAAAACCCCAGAACGTTTGGCCATGTTGTGTCTGAAATGTCACTCAGTCGATATTAATTTCTTGTTTATATAAAAGCAACAGGGCGGCACGGTGGTGTAGTGGTTAGCGCTGTCGCCTCACAGCAAGAAGGTCCTGGGTACGAGCCCCGGGGCCGGCGAGGGCCTTTCTGTGTGGAGTTTGCATGTTCTCCCCGTGTCCGCGTGGGTTTCCTCCGGGTGCTCCGGTTTCCCCCACAGTCCAAAGACATGCAGGTTAGGTTAACTGGTGACTCTAAATTGAGCGTAGGTGTGAATGTGAGTGTGAATGGTTGTCTGTGTCTATGTGTCAGCCCTGTGATGACCTGGCGACTTGTCCAGGGTGAACCCTGCCTTTCGCCCGTAGTCAGCTGGGATAGGCTCCAGCTTGCCTGCGACCCTGTAGAAGGATAAAGCGGCTAGAGATGAGATGAGATGAGATAAAAGCAACATCACACTCAGCTGGGTTTAGCTCCAGCCTCGCGCCTACGACCGAATCACAGCCGTGCCAATATTCAGTAATGTTCTTCATGACTGTTTGTAAGGTTATGAGTTTAAATCCCAGGCCTCACTGAAACTCAATTGAAGGCTTCAGCTGTTCACTTTGATACATGCATCGAATGCTGCTTTGCTTGTAAAATCACTTTGGATGAAAAGCATCATCCAAATTAATTAATGTAATCAAAGTAATTCAATAACACGAGGAAATGGAAAAAAAAATCTATAACTGAGATTGGCCCCAGTCATCTGATTTCAGTTACTGTCAGACTTTTCAGACAAGTTGGATATTAAAGGAAAAATTTTTGAACAAAGTATTTGCCCAAATCCATTCTAAATCCGTGTGTAGGGAAGAGTTTGGACGAGTGGAATATTTGTGGTTGGAGGTCAATCACACTTTAAATATCATAGGTTATTTTATTTTATTTATATATATATATATATATATATATATATATATATATATATATATATATATATACACACACACACACACACACACACAAAACAGAACATCTTGCCTATGTTTGCTCGTTCTATCCACTGTGAGATTATTGATATTGTACATCTTCACTGGAGTCCCGTGTTACAGTTACGGCACAACAACAACAACATGCTGTAAAGTTACACATACATCTGAAAAATCAGACATTTATTATGCAGCATGAAGTGGCTTTGAGGGTAACTGGGAAAAAATTCATCCACTCACTCACTGGCCACTTCATTAGGAACACCCAGACAGCCACCTGCTGTGTGTTTCCTGCAGTTCTCTAATCAGCCGATCACTCGACAGCAGCATGATGCATCAAATTACGCAGATACAAATCACGATCTTCAGTTAATTAATATTCACAATGTTCAAACATCAGAACGGGAAAAACTGTGATCTCAATTTTTGTGTGACTTTCTCTCACTGTGGTCTGGGTGTTGGTTTGATCCAGATGGACTGGTTTGAGTATTTCAGAAGCTGCTGATCTCCTGGGGTTTTCACACACAACAGTCTCTAGAGTTTACACAGAATGGTGCAGAAAACAAAAAACATCATCGAGTGAGTGAGCGACAGTTCTGTGGGTGGAAACAAACGCCTTGTTGATAAGAGAGGGTCAGAGATCAGAAAATGGACAGATTGGTTTGAGCTTTTTTGCCAGGAAGGATATAGTAACTCATATAATCACTCTTTACAACCGTGGTGAGCAGAAAAGCATCTCAGCGTGCAACAGCAGACAGAAGAACACATTGGGTTCCACTCCTGCAGCCAAGAACAGGGATCTTAGAACCAACAACACGTTCCTATTAAAGTGGCCGGGGAGTGTACGTGGTTACTACATGGTTGAACAATAATTTTACAATATTAGAAAGAGAGATATTGTTTTTGAGCTGTAACTCAACTGCAGCTGCACAGATTACAGTTTTTGAACAAAAAAGGATTTAAAAATTCAGTTTTCTTTCTTTGATTTTTTTAACACAAATTTCTGCACCAAGAGACGCTGCATGCGTGCATATAAAGAAAATAAAAGTCACACTGTCTGTCTGCTATTCACCGAGTTTTATTCATGAAGCTTCAGATGTTCGACTGAGAGCAGTTCAAGCTGAAATCCTGGCGATTTCAATGTTTTTCTGTTAAAAAGGATGAACAGGTTCCCAAATTACTCCTCACAAAGTGTCAATGTCGCAGTGTCACATTTGAACCACTGAATATCAGACACTCAGCATTGCTTTCGGTTTATTCCTGTGAGAATGAAGATGACTGTGGGCTTCATTTGCATAAATAAATAAAATTACAATCTAGTTGAACAGCGCAAAGCTTAATTTATTAAATGTTCAAGATGTTTAAATATTTAAAACAATTCAAGTACATCTTATTTTAAGCTGATTCCAAGCTGGTTAAGAAATTTGATGAGAAAATTGATTAAATTTAAAATATATAGCTCTTTACACCCAGTGGAAATTATTTCTCTGATGAATGCTTTATAATAAAACACTTTTTTGGAGATTTTTAAAAAATAAAAAATACAAAAAGTTTCATCCGATAGCAGATTAGAGCCATTGTAGGTTAAGAAGTCACACATTTATGAGAAATAAATCATGCTTTCTGGCTGCAGTGCATTCTGAGGAATGTAGTTAAAAAAAATTCTTAGTGGTTTATTCTTTTATACAGCGAGATAGAGGAGGAAACACTGCATGTTCTATCACTCTGGATCTGATCTTGCAAAGTGAAGTGATGTGGTTCCAAACTTTATATCTTGGAAATTTCTGACTGGATTTTTTTTCTTCATAAATTTGTAGCTACTTTATCTTGGAATCTCTGACTTTTTTATTGCAAACTTATGATTTTATAATTTCAGGGAGCTTCTGAGATTTTTTTTCCTCATAAATGTACAATGTTAAAGCTAGACGGCCATTCAATTCCATAAAATCGGTGAAATTTAGTTCTGTCTGAAATGTGGTGATTGTGATATCTGTTTATTTCTGTAATATCTCACAAAATATCAGGCCATTCTGTGGCTGGGAAGTTATTTAATTTGAGGCGATTAAAGCAAATAATGTGCATGAAATTGCTCGCTTGGCGCAGTCAAGCAGACAGAGGAAGTCCGTGTGTGCATGCGCAGGTTTACCTTCTTCTTCTTCTTCTTTTGGGTTTTACGGCAGCTGGCATCCACAGTGTTGCATTACTGCCATCTACAGGTTTCCCTTTGAGCGTGCACTGACAGTTCCATCATTCTGTCGCTAAACGAACAGCTGATCACACCGAGGTGCTCGCTGAGCGCCCGTATTTATTAGTTTGGTCCTGCGTTTCCTTTCCTTCGTATAGAACATAACGTCTTTTCTTCTCACTTGCCATCACTGTAGTCGCTCTTTCACGTTTCACTGGCACGCTCACGTCCTCCATTTTTCTCTCCTGTTTCAAATTTGTATCCCACAATGCCTTGCGTGAACGGGGAAAGCCCACCACGTGATGCATGATGTAGCATCTTGAATTGGGTCATGGGGAAGCAGGAAAAAATAGTGGAGAATTTAGTGGCCTTAAATTCATTAATTGTTCCATTCGAAAAAATCCTAATAAAATTGGAAGTCTGTGATTTGAATTCAGTAGCTTTTGGTCACTGAACAAAAATAATTGGGTGTCGGGAAAATTCTTTTTATGACCTACACTTGAAAAATCTGAAAGGCAGCACAGCTTTAATCTCAGAAACTCTGATTTTGTTTTTTAACCTACAGTGACCCGAATGCACTATTGTATGCAAAATGCAGTGGAGAATAAATGTTAAATGTTATGTGCTGTGAAGCAAAGTATAAATGGACAAATTTATTCATAACTAGCACAAAATACTACTCCTTTCATGATGCAATGTACATCCAGCTGAGCGCACACTGTCCTGGATATGTGGAGCCTTTAATTTGTGCGGTAATAACACAGAATGGTCTGTTTTGATAATATTTACCTGCTTTCTCACTGCAGGTCTCAGAGGATCCTATTAGCACTGATACGGCTGCTCTAACCGCGATGTGATCAGGCTTGATAAGGTGCACAATCAAAGGAACATGATGATGATGATGATGATGTAATGAATATTACAGGAGATTGTTGCAAGGCTAATTCTATGTTACCCGAAAGTCTGATTTGCTGAGATGAACTTTGACACGCAGCCTGTTGTAAATTTCATTGTTGGCAACCAGCATGGTGTTATTTCTCACATTTGTAATACGATCAGAAATACCTGAGTGTGATATTTATTCAGGGAACTGAACATGCAATTTGCTCGTTTCTTTGTTTGCCTCGGTCATGTTCTTCCGAGAGAACCTTCCTCTCTTCCCTTTTAGCTTCTCCATTTGACTTTTTGGCCTCCAGATCTCCCCATCGTTAATCTCAGCATGCCTTCTTATCTCCTGTTTCACCTTTTCCTCAATTCTGTCCATCTCTTTGCTCACACACACACACACCATTCGTTTACTGTTAAACCACTGTGTCTAGGCTATTTTACAATAATGACTCGTCCAATCAGATATTAGATACCACACACACACACACACACACACACGCATAATATGAAGAGAAAACAGTGCATAACATCTGCCGGAGTAATAACAGTGCTTTTCAGAGAAATCGTCAGGGGGCTTTGAGGCGATATTACCACTGAGAAGGTTCAAACGCTGCTCAGGCAAAATGAAACAGCCTGCAGGCAAGTAGAAAGATAACGCATATGAGCTATTCTCAAAAATTTACGTCGTCCTCACAAGTGGACTAAACTGACCAGGGTTTGTTTTTTTGTGCCCATTTTGGTGTTAATGATGGAGCTTACCGGCCTGATTTCTTTACACCGTGGCACTGATGGACTCTGGATTGTGATTGGTCATCGGTTGTTGATTAATTTTCCAGAACAGCAGCTCTGACAGAAGTGCAGCTGCAACTCACAGGTTTATTGTGCTCGTCATTCTGTAATAAATAAATGAAAGATTGTAGTCGTGGTATAAGAGGAACAAAACACTTTCAGGATGAGCTGCTGGAGGAACATCATCAACTAACTCTGCTTCATTACACCGACCTGTTGGGTTTATTCCCTCATTTTGTCCGAAGGGTATGCAAACATTTGCACGCAATTATAAATCCGTACAACACACACACACACACACACACACACACACTGTAAGAATAAATCTGACGGCTTAAAGATGCACTGTGTCGGATTTAGCTGGATCTATGAGCAGAGATGGAACTTTGCATTCATCAGTAAATGTTCATTCGTGTATAAATTACCTGTAACTATCAATCTGTGTGTTTTTGGAAGCTTACAGTGAGAACTTTATATGTGTACAAGGGGCGGGTCCACTGCCACAGAGCCGCCATGTTGCGATGGACAAAACCTCTAGAGGGCGCCTTCTACATTTCCCTTTTTTTTTTTTTAACAATCTGGAAGAAAGTACCAGAAGGAAGATGAAGAAGAAGAAAGAAGAGGAATCAGTGCTTGTAGTGCTGGTTCACATGTTTGAGAAACCACATTTTAAAAAAATGGAGGATGGTACTTTTTATTTCGCATGAAGAAAAGCAACAAAGCATGAATGCAAGTATCGACAGCCACTGAAGGCATTAATACATGCTTGGAAAGGGCGGGGTAAGGGTGGAGCAAGGGCGGGGTAAGGGTGGAGCAAGGGCGGGGCAATTAACTGAACCCTACAAAGTGGATCTTTAAAGCATTTGCCATCCAGCACTGTGTGTTTATTAAAGACAGAAGACTCTTATAAAAAGATTAACAGGTCACAATAAAGAGTAAATAACGAGAAAGGTAAAGAGCTCATTAACTGTTTTCTCGTTTCTGTATTTTCCATCAAACATTTTGTCTTTTTGATGATTCACATTCAAATTAAACAAGGCTGTGAAAGAATGACAGCTTGTATGAGAGAAAGCTGTGAAAAAAGTCAATTTGGTACTGACGGCGTGTCTGCATTCGTTAGATGCTGTTTTAAAAAGCACCTCACTTCAGGTGAGAAGGAACGATTTTGCTCAAATATTATTCATCTTCAAAAATATCAGCAATTAACTTTAAGAAAGGCCGAGTCCCTGTTCTCCTGCAGGGTTTCACCATAAATCATTCAGCGAAAATGTTGGCGCAGGCTCCCATACTTACAGACACGCCCTCTTCATTATGGACACCTCAGGCAGAAACGGTGCCATTTAAACGGGTCGGGAAAGTCAGGGGTCAGAGGTCAGGCATCCTGCTGATGGAGCGATGGCCGAGTAAACGAGTGGTGAAATGTCATCATCAGCATAACTGAATGACAAAACTGTGGCATGACATGAACATGACGGGAAGTGATTTTAAAATCAAACAATGTGATTAAAAGAAAACAAAAAGTAAAAATGGACCATTTATTTAGATCATCATGCCTACAAAAAAAAATGCTGAACATTTTATAGTTTTAAAGGTTCAGGATGAAATTTCAATGTCGGCTGCAACGATTTAACATCAGCTTCTTCTTCCTGTCAGTTTGTCACTAAATTTAATATTGTGACAATTTATCACATATAAATTAGTGGAGAATTTAGAGCCATGTGGCCTTAAATTCATTAATTGTTCTATTTTAAAAAACGAATAAAATTGGAAGTCTGTGATTCGAATTCAGTAGCTTTCGGTCACTAAACAAAAATAATTGGGTGTCGGGAAAATTCTTTTTATGACCTGAACTTGAAAAATCTGGAAGGCAGTCTAGCTTTAACTGCTGTCATGTAAGAGGAATAAAACACTTTCAGGATGTGGTTCTGGAAGAAAATAATCTGACTGTTCTTCACTTTGGGTAAAAAGTTTGCTTTTTGCTTGAAGATCATTAAAATGGAGACAGATGTCTGATGTAATGACTCACAGGGAACTGAATGTCTGAGAAACAGAATGTAAGGTGTTTCAGTTGGTGTGTGCGCTTGTGAAGCTGTAGCTCTGCTTCAGGTTTCGATGGGCGCTGCCTCCCCAGCTGTAGTTTTGAGGGTGGGTGAGTGGTGACCCCATGATTCACTCACAGGTACCTTTCTGTAAGACATGCTACACTTTGTTAAACATCGTGCCATTTGGTGCTGTGTGGTGTGTATCGTAATGAGGACTGGATGGGAAACGAGTCCCAGTGAGGCCGGCCAGCTCGCGCTGCCCTCTGCTCGCTCTCGGCATGTGCCAGCATTTCGCTCTCCAAATAGCAGGTGCCAGCTGCCGCCTAAAGCAGCTGACCTTTCACCATTCCTTCTCCGATATGTCTGTCCTGACATTTCCATCGTTCGTGTACAAGGACACACACGCGTTTGAAAAACCCAACACCAGGCCTTTGTGATATTTGGTCTGGAAATGAGAGAACGTTGATCTCCGACAGATGGATATGAAAGCAGCGAGTGTTTTCTTAACACACAGCCTGTGATGACTTCTAATTAGTGTCCACGCGTGCCCTTTTAAAAACATGACCTCTTAATGGTCCGAGTGCAGCGAACGAGCAACTCTGTGCAGGTCTCAAGCGGCGAGAGAACTTACTTTAGCTTTACCTTTAGTGTAAACATGGGGATGATTAATAGACAGAGAACGAGTGCTCGTTTCGGAGTCAGGAATGATGTGCAGTTCCACCGTGTGCCATGTGATGGCAGTGTTAGCAGGCGTCTGGCACAAATCCACTTCCTGTCAGTAAAAATCACATTCTTTATGTTGATGCCAATAAACACTTGAACGTTATGGAAACCTCAAGAGATCACAGGTGGATTTGGAGGAAAATAATAAATACCGGGGGGGGATATTTGTGCAAATGTATTGGCCCCCCTGTTCACCACCCATCAGTAGAACACCAACGAGTAGATATTAAATAGTTGGTGGGTTTTTTTCCCTCTTCTCCTCAGTACAGCACTGATACTCGTGTGTGTGATGCAGGTATGAGTGGATCTGCTACGGCAGTGAAGTTGTCGTCAGTCTCCATGTCGGTGCACAAACAAACATCTCCTCCATTTTAACACGAACAAGCAACAAGTCGCTTTTCATAAAATATGCACCGTCCAGATTTTAAAATATCAATAGATTTACAGCTTTAAACACAATTTAAATAATACACTAATCAGTGTGAAGTATCTTTCTCAGATAAGCAAAGCAAGCTAACTGTACCTACTGTACTAGCACCAACGATCTCTGCTATTTCCTTCCAAACTTTATTTTATTTTTCTTCACACCCCAGTCATCTCATTATCTCTAGCCGCTTTATCCTGTTCTACAGGGTCGCAGGCAAGCTGGATCCTATCCCAGCTGACTACGGGCGAAAGGCGGGGTACACCCTGGACAAGTCGCCAGGTCATCACAGGGCACCCCAGTCATCTAAAACATTAAAACCACTGACTGGTGAAGTGAATAACATGAATTCTCTCATTACAGCGGCGCCTGTCGAGGGGCGGGGCTTATTAGGCAGCAAGAGAACAGTCAGTTCTTGATGTGTTGGAAGCAGGAAGAATGGGCACGCGTGAGTAACAACTTTGGCAAGGGCTACATTCTGATGGTGAGATGACTGGGTCTGATCATCTCCAAAATGGCACATCGTGTGGGGTGTTCCCGGTATGCAGTGGTTAGTACTGAACAAAAGTGGTCCAAGGATCTGAAGGACAACTGGTGACCCGGCATGGGTGTCGAAGTCTCGTTGATTCGCATGGTGCACGAAGGCTAGCCCATATGGTCCAATCCCATAGAAGTAGCACAAACTGCTGAAAAGGTTAATGCTGGTTAAACAGAAAGGCGTCAAAATTCATCTTTTCAGCAGTTTGTGCTACAAGAGCTCTTCTGTGGGATTGGACCATATGGGCTAGCCTTCGTGCCCCATGAGAATCAATGAGCCTTCAACACCCATGACCCTGTCACCGGGTCACTGGTTGTCCTTTGGGTCCTTGGACCACTTTTGGTAGGTACTAACCACTGCAGACCAGGAACACCCCACAAGATGTGCTGCTCAGACCCAGTCATCTCACCATCACAGTTTGGTCCTTGTCAAAGTCGCTCAGATCCTTACACTCGCCAATTTTTCCTGCTTCCAACACATCAACTTCAAGAACTGACTGTTCTCTTGCTGCCTAATAGACCCCACACCTCGACAGGCACCGCTGTAATGAGATAATTGTTATTCACTTCACCTGTCAGTCTTTTTAATGTTACGACTGATCGGTGTGGGTGTGTGTGTGTATATACACAGACAGTACATACACTTCATGACAGAATGAGATGAAACCATGGTGGGCAAGTGTGGAACTGAAGAAACGTCAGCCCACGTGCTCTCAAGGAATTGTTCAAGACAATCTTGAGTCCACTGTCACGCTGTTGCTTTCTCTCTTGCTGCTGCAGCTCAGATCGAGGCTGGAGGACGAGTCACACACACCGTGCATGGAAAAGATGTGGTTTAGTCTCAAACTGAACATTTACAACATGACCAACGAGGTAGGAGTGATATGAAATGTCAGTAGCTGAGTTCCAGATGGTTTATTATCCACCACACGCTGTAAATCGTACAGTCGCAGAGTCAACCTTTCAACTCGCAACACAGACCTCACATCATTAAACTGCAGCAAAACTGAGGAAAAAAAAATCAATGTGTGTATGAATAACGTCGATCCATTCTGCTTTTCATAGACACTTCGCTAGTCGTGTTGTGCTGCAGATATGAGGAGAGTAAAATCTCTCATCAATAGCTCCTTAGTGTAATTACAGCGATCAATAAATCCACTGATGCCGAGATGAAGCTGCACTCAAAGAAACCGACCTCGTCTGGACTCAAAGCAGCACTCGTCATGTTCAGAGCCTCTCAGCCGTCTCTGTGAAGGTTTGTCGTGATGTGCAGACTCGCGGCTCATTCTGAACAGAAAACTTTCACAAGGTCAGTCAGATGAGTTTCATAATCACGTGACAGAAAAAAAAAAAAAACGATGGCTTTGTTTTTCATCACATCACAGACACACGTTCACATTTCAATAATAACCACTCAGGTGATCAGATATGAAGATATTTTTGGAGCTCATTTAAACAAACACCGTGAAGGAGTTTTACTGCTTTTGAACAGAGGATTGCATCAGATAGCAATGCCTTCTGGGTAACTTCTGCTCCTTAAATCCACAGCCGTGTTGACTCCATCCCTGGGGCCTTCAACATCTCATCAAACAAGCTTCATTTGAGCTAATAAACTAAACTTGCGGAACAGCCTTGTTTCTCCAACAGGAAATGACAAGAGGAAGTCACCGAGGGCATGATATGTAAAAAAAAAAAAAGGCAGAATTATTTACACAAATTATAGATTAAAAAAAAAAAACACACACACACCTTGCTTTCAACATTACAAACCCCAACACACACACTGTCCCATTTACACAGCACAAACTACCGAATTCTCGATTCTAACTGGTCAGAAGAAACGTTGATTAATTTCCAATAACTGCGTGTCTGATGCGTGTCATTGTTTCTATACTAACAGGTCATTTGTCATGACTGCAGGAGCGTGTGAATGATTCAGTTCAGCGAATGATTCTGGATCAATGTCTAAGAATCATGTGTGTCCAAGAGCTCGTCCTGGTGACGTTACTGTCGCTTAAGTCGTGGTTTTTACTTCGAGCGGAGGTCACAGGTCAAAACCTCAAAGAGATGAGCAATGAGATTGTTACCATGCTGTTGGTCAGAAATTGGCCTATTTTATGGGATGAGGATGGGACGGGGACACTGATGATGATGATGATGGCGGCCAGCTGGCGTATTTATTAGTCAAAGGAGCTCTGCTGAGAGATTATTCATCCAGTGGTTCATCTGTTGTCAGGTTTTTAAACACGTACTGCTGTATATTACACACTCCCACCAGTGTGTGTGTCTGCCATCGTGTGGGGACCAGACAACAGCACCGTATTACTTTTGTTTATTTATGGTTCTGACACATTTCCAGCAAACACGTCCTATATACTATCGTTCCCTAGCAACAATTGCAGAAGGCTGATATCAGGGCTGTAAATATCTGAATGGATTGTTTTTTTTCCCCTCACTTTCCTTTTGGTTTTCTAAATCCAAATCCAATACAATTACGTGTTATACAGTCTGTCGTTTGCACACAGCCGGAACTTTCCGAGTCTCTCAGCCACAAGCCACTCCGGTGGGAATCCGTGTGCCACATGCACAGAGCGATCCATAAATCCGGTGAGCAGTAAAGCCCAAAACAGAGGGAAGGACTGCAATTTAAAACCGAGACGGTCATATTTGAGAGGGGGATCAATGGACCTACATGACGCCTAATGATCAGAGAATGTCGATAAGACAAAGGATGCAGGGCGTCGCCGTGGTGCCGATGGGACCGAGCTTGGAAATGGACAAAGCAATCCAAAATGAGTTTTCAGAAGCGCCAGAACAGGACCCACTGAAAAAAAAAAAAAAAGCCTCAGTCTGCTGGGTTTCCCACAAGTCCCTGCAGCTCGAGGCCTGAATAAACGTCTCTCACAGCAACAGGTTTTCAAGGCCTGATTGCGCTTTGATGCGACACTTCACTCCGTCTTATCACGACGTGTCCCTCGCATGGGAAAAAGCCTTTCCTCGTCTAATTCCAGATGAGAAAAGAGCAGACAAAACAGCAACAAATTACAGAGAGGGAGCATTAACGCTGACGAACGCGGCATGACAAGAAAATAGCGGCGAGCCGCACCTCCCCACTCCTCTCCCTGCCCCAAAGAGATTTAAATAATAAAAAAAGCATCAGCTTCTGAACAAACAGGATAATTATGGCCTGCAGTCTGGCTGTCGCCGGTCCGGCACTGCACCGCAGAAAAACACACACATTATCATCACTCGAAGCTTTCCACCAAAGAAATTAGGGTGACATCAATGTTTCATAAAACCATGCTCTTGTTTTCTTTCCTTTTCTTTTGGTATGGAATCTTCTCTTGGAAATCAACACATTATGACTGTTCCTCTGAACACTCCATTTTTCTGACAAATGGAAATTCTTGGAAAAGAAAGAAAATTGGTGCGGAGGTTTATAGTTCGCAGTTATGAGTAAAGAGAAAAATGTATGCCGAGCCAAACTGGAAATGAAATCTGGAAAGAAAGTGGACAAATATTCACATTCTAAAATTACACACACCACAAAGCGTTCATTTTGTAGTCGGTGGGTCGACATGTCGGCTGGGAAAAACAACAGAAACTAAATTTAACCTGATTTCTTTCTCTCGCTTTCTTTCTTTCTTTCTTTCTTCTCAAAAAGGTTAGTTTCAGTATTTTTATCTCCGTCCCTGATGACTATAAGAGAAACTCTCGACACAGCGTGTTGTTCTTAAACCCGTATGTGTTAACAAGCCTCTCCAGTGATGCTGTTTGATCGCGAGTGCTGTTTAGTTCTTAAATAAATGAAGACAAATAAAAGTTTGCTTTATTTACAGTTTAGCGAAGGCAGACGGCCGAGGTGATGCTGATGAAGAAAGGCAGGAGACGTTCCACCACAAACATGCGAACCATAACGAGTCTGGGAGAAAGAAAATCATTTACATGCACGTCCATTAAGCAGCTCTGAGATCTTGCCTGAATAATGCATCAACAATGCCCTTGGTCATGAAGCAGTGCATTATAAATGACACTTTATGTGATTGAATCAGATTTATGAAACCTTTATGGATCAAATATGCGATTGTAGAACATGTATTTGCCCTGAAGGTAAAAAACAGGCACGAAAACGAAAAATATTCTTTCTAAGAGCCAAATACGGGAGACTGAACCTTTGAGGAATGCGAGGAAAGTCAAAGCAGCAGCCAGGCAACAAGAACTGACTGTCCGATTCAGTTTAGCTAGCTAGTTGGTTAATGAGATTGCAGATAAACAAAATTAGCCCAGTGGTACGGTAATAGTGGAACAGACAGCAGTTTAGATGAAGAGGCGAACGACAAATCCAAAGTGCAGAATCGGCGTCATGAACAGGTTCAGGTTCGGGGGATCGTCAGGCATCGTGTACTGCACTGCACGCAAACGAATTCGTACAAGCATTCACACAAGAAATATGATGCGCATGAAAATCCTGTTTGGGGAGAAAAAAAATCAGATCCTACGTTTAAACCAGAGTTTGTGCAAATGTACATGTAAAGTGACTCTGTGACTTTCGATCGATCAGCTTCGAATTGTAGAAACTTTTGTTTTTCAAATTACTGCAATTTTATGTCCAGGTCAAGTTTTGAGCTTATTAATTTAAATTATATGCAAATCGATTGACTGTGTGAGTGGATTCATAATGATGATTGAGAAAGAAAGCAATCTGAGACAAATCCATAATGTGAAACTAAAGTATTGGCACCCTATAAAAAAGAGGAAGGGTTCGTGTGGGTCTATAGATTCTTTCAGATCAAACAGTTCTCAGGACTCAGTGACAGAAAGTCCCCACTGGAGAGCGCCCCGACAACGACACGCCTTCAAGGGCGTCTTTTCTGTTTTCCTTCGCACAACCAGTAGGAACACTGAAATGATGTGAGCTGGCTTGCTTGCGAGTGAAGATTTTTAGATTTGCCTTTGCATTTCCTTCATCGCATTTATGCTCAATAAAGCCGGGACTTCACTGTTGGTCCATTTAGAAGAAGAAGAACAACAACAACTTTATTCATCACACACTTGTGAAATTCCTCTCTGCATTTAACCCATCTGAAGCAGTGAACACACACACACATGCACACACACGTGATCAATGTGTGTCCATGCCCCGCCCCCCCCAATTTTTAATGCTCATGTTAAGAGCTGTTGTTTACACAGCTAACACTTTACACTGATTTTTAAAAATGGTGTTTGCTGGTGCTGCATTGGCTCGTGTTCAACCAATCAACATACACTTACATCACCCATAATTCTGATTGTGTTGGGAGACAAATAAAAGACCTTCCCTGAAGTAGGAGCTAAAAAAGGCCCTCAAAACAGCGTTCTCAGAACTACAGTTGTTCTCAGTTCCTGCACTGCGACACACAAAAAAGGAGGAACTTCCTCCAACGGTTCTAACAACGATGAAAAAGTGAGCCAAAAGAGCCTCATGGGAACTGACTCACTGACAATCTGGCGCAAGCTGTGCTTCGGAGGTGCTTCTTCATTACTGTTTCACTTTTATGGAGTTGTGTGTTCATGGCAAAATGTAAATTTATAGTTGATTAACAGTCGTCAGCAAACACATCAATGAGAGTCAGAAGAAACTCTGTGAAACTTGGATCAATTTGGTGAGAATTTTCACTTTGGCTTGGCTGATGAAGAGATTCAAACACAACTTTACGAAATGATTGATAAACAAAACCCAGCGAATAGAATCGAGTCTCACTGGAGTAAAACCACAGGATCAGAACCAGAACAGAGTGTATGAGTGATGTTTTGCTTCTAAACATTTCAGGTGTAATTGCCCTGAGCCAATGGTGGACATTTAGCTGTTAAAGATTTAAAGCTGTACGGCCTTTCAGATTTTTCAAGTGTAGGTCATAAGAAGAATTTTCCTGACACCCAGTTATTTTTGTTCAGTGGACTGAAAGCTACTGAATTCGAGTCACAGACTTCCAATTTATTAGATTTTTTAAAAATAGAACAATTAATGAATTTATCTCCATGTGGCCCTAAATTCTCCGCTATTTTTTCCTGCTTCACCATGACCCAATTCAAGATACTACGTCATGCATCACATGGTGGGCTTTCCCCGTTCACGCAAGGCATTGTGGGATACAAATTTGAAACAGGAGAGAAAAATGGAGGACGTGAGTGTGTGAATGAAATGTGAAAGAGCAACTACAGTAATGGAAAGCGAGAAGGAAAGACGTTATGTTATATACGAAGGAAAGGAAACGCAGGACCAAACTAATAAATATTGGCGCTCAGCGAGCACCTCGGTGTGATCAGCTGTTCGTTTAGCGACAGAATGATGGAATTGTCAGTGCACGCTCAAAGGGAAACCTGTAGATGGCAGTAATGCAACACTGTGGATGCCAGCTGCCGTAAAACCCAAAAGAAGAAGAAGAAGAAGGTAAACCTGCGCATGCGCACACGGACTTCCTCTGTCTGCTTGACTGCGCCAAGCGAGCGATTTCATGCACATTATTTGCTTTAATCCCCTCAAATTAAATAACTTCCCAGCCACAGAATGGCCTGATATTTTGTGAGATATTACAGAAATAAACAGATATCACAATCACCACATTTCAGACGGAACTAAATTTCACCGATTTTATGAAATCATAAAGGCCATCTCGCTTTAAAAGAAATGAGAAAAGAAAGATCCGAGTCATTTGGAGGAAGCAGTTCTTCTGATCATGACATCGTTGGTAAACACGCATCACAAATATATCTTTCACAAGGCCAGTACTGTGAAGCTGTGTTTTAGTTTTCTTCGTTTTGCACTCGAGAACTAAACCACAACCCCAAATGGTTTAAAGAGAACTTGATTCTTTCTGATAAATTGTCCCCATTTTGAAAATGACACTAAACTTCATTAAAGCCTTCTGTGTAATTCTGGATGAATCCACTCTGGAATTCTGCAGCAATCCCTTCAGTTCTTAAAGCAATAGAATGCTCTTTAAAATTGGTCATGAGAATTTAAGCAAAAAGTAAATGCCAAGGGTGAGTTGATGAGGGCATGCTAAATCACCACTGGAACAAAGAGAGTTCAGTTAACTGTACTGCAATCTTTGCATCCCATGTGACCAAAAAGCCAGCAACTCTGTACAGAATTGTGACCTAGCGAGCTGCCCTGGCAAGCTCTCATTACGGTCCATGTGCCCCGCTGAGGGAGTGAGTCTTGCCTGGTCTGATCTCATTCCCTCATACATGCTTTAATCAGCCTGGGTGTGGAGGCAGCTCAGTGGGAACCGTGGACTCAGACGTTGGTTCTTGGGCCAAGACGGATGTCTGCCAATGGCTTCTATCAGCATGGGATCAATCTCAGAGAGTAGAGGATAAGGAAGTACTTTAGCACGCCATTGTCCACTTTGTCTCACAACCCAGACTTGGAGTCTGATACTTTGTCAATTAAAAACAAACAAACCCACAACCACGAATTCTCTTATACGCAATCAATCATCGAGCACGCTCATCTTAATAACTCATACAAAACTAGGGTTCGTATCATCAACAGAAGTTAAAACTAATAAAAATGACAATGAATAACACAAAACAAACTAATACGAAATAGAACTGAAGGTAAAAATCAGCTTCATTTTCATTTCGAGACAGTAACAGACTTGTTCCAGCAGGGGGCGATCCACTTGTTAATTCTGACATCCGTAGCCATTCCCTGGGCCAAATGCCCCATCAGTGTTGCGACATCGAGAATTTCATGCTAAATCTGGCCATTTGACACTCTGAGTGACTTTAATTAAATTTAAAAAAAAAAAAAAGCCAAGCGACAAATCTCGCAACTTTTTCAGCACACATAAGCAACCGTCTCAAAATCAATATGGATCTCCAGCTCACATCACAGCCGCCATTATACGAGTTTAAAATGCAGTTTTGATTGGCTCACAGCGTAACGCCTGACTTGTGCTCGCAACCAATCATGGATAACCATCGTCCCGCCCCATGACCAATCACTCATCACCAAACTCAACATATCAAATGTCGAAAGTGAGACATTTTGAAATTTCATGCCAAATATTGGCTCATTTGAGATTTCATGACAGCAACACATCTCAAAAAAGTCCCAACCTCTCCTTTCTTCTTTGTTCTTTTAAACTTTCTTTTTGGAGATATTACAGTTTATAAGTACTGAAAGTGAGTAAATGGTTTCCTTCATGGCAATTGCATAGGCTTTTTTGGACTCGGATCTATTCACAGAATGAGGAACACGGTACTGTGGCATGTTGAGAAGACGAGGCTCGGCTAAAACACTTTTTGCTCGGATGTTACATCACAGCTGAACAAGTGGAAAACACCAGCTGTCATAAAACTCCAGAGACGACATTTGCTGTGGAATACCTGCAAAACAAAAACTTGCACGGAAACTAAATAAAAACTAAACTAAAAGTGAGTCAATTCATCAAAATGAAAATAAAATTACTAATGCACTTGTAAAACAAACTAAACTGAAACAAAAAACAAACTAAAAAACTCATGAAAATTTGAAAACTATAAAAAGCTGTACAAAACACGAGATGATGTGTGGCTGTCGGAAAATAATCAGTAACCGCGTGGTGTGATCGAGTCACTGTGGCCCGCATCAAGCTGATTTTTGATCTTTCTTGAAGTTAAGAAGATAAAACAAACAAACAAACAAACAAAAAATATATATACAGGGTGCGATTTGTCAAAAAACCAGAAGGGGGAAATTTTTTTTTTTAATCATGAAACGTCACAAAATGAAGGTAACAATAGGCTAACAGCTCAATAACATCCGATGATATCAAATGAATAACACTAAATGAAAACGCACACTAAACCAGAGATAGTAAATTCATCTTCCTATCTCTCTGACTAAATACACGAACACTAACACAACAAAGTTCGCATTGCTTGTCGCGTTGCTGTGATGTTTCTCTCCCTCCGGATTAAATGGACAGTGACTCGAAAATCACTAAAATACACGAATACTAAATGAACAGTTTGCTCTGATGGCGCAGTTCATGTGGCCTTTTCTGCTTTCCCGTCGGTGCGCTATCCGCCGCGTTTCGCCCTTCTTTAATCCACATTTCTGCGAATTTCTCAGCAGGGAAGGAACGCACGTCTGGCCCATTGACAGCGAGGAAAAGAAGGCTGTCAGTGTGGATACATTCATTGTGTTGCGCTCATCAGTAAGGATGTGATTCATGGCGCTAAATCCACGTTCACACTCTGGATATTGTTATTATCTACAATGCATCTATTTGCTGGGGACGTTCGTGAACATCAAAGCTGCCACTTCGGGTCATTTTGAAAGTGAGTGCAATGTAGACCATAGAAAACTGTCTCACAACATGCCTGTCATGTCAACTTTTTTTTTTTGGTTTGTTTGTTTTATTGACGGGGTTGTCCCCGAGGATTTTTTTTCAGCAGAGATAAAAAACAGAGGGGGGGATGATCCCCACCATCCCCCCCAGCAAATCGCACCCAGTATATATATATTATATATATATATATATATATATATATATATATATATATATATATATATAAAATCATAGCTTGTCGTGTTACCAAGAAACCTCAAAGTAGTGTAAACTCCTCTGTCCTGAAGACATCAGAAACCTTAAAGTTACATCTTTAGGATCTTTACACTGGAGACTCCTTACTAATAATAATTACACCCACTTTATATTCTCTTTACAGGCCCTGTGTCCGAAATCACTCTCATTCACTACTCCCTACTCACTATCTAGGGAATTCTATGTAGAGGACTACATAGTGAGCTCATTGGGAACATGTAAAAACGCTGTCGGACACTACTCCGCCACGCTGTTATTTACGTCATTACTGTCACACAATTAAAACGTGCCAGATCAGTCGGCTGGCGGGTTTCAAAATAATAAATACCTGTGTGTGTTTTTGTGATAAATCCATATTATACTGAGCGCATTTCCCACATTAATCAATACAAAGTACCTGCAGCTTTCAGTTCTTTTACAACCCCGATTCCAAAAAAGTCGGGACAAAGTACAAATTGTAAATAAAAACGGAATGCAATCATTTACAAATCTCAAAAACTGATATTGTATTCACAATAGAACATAGACAACATATCAAATGTCGAAAGTGAGACATTTTGAAATTTCATGCCAAATATTGGCCCATTTGAGATTTCATGACAGCAACACATCTCAAAAAAGTTGGGACAGGAGCAACTAGAAAAGCACTCAGAGAGCGCAGATCTCCACCAAGAATCCTTTAAAAAATTCTGGGATCCAGATGGTGATCCGGATCACCGCCAAAATTTAATGGATTGTTACTTGTGCCCAGTCACACCTCTGGAAAAAATTTCAGAGCAATCCGTTCATAACTCTTTCCGTAATGTTGCTAAGAGACAAACCAACAAACAAACAAACCAATGCTACCGAAAACATAACCTCCTTGGCGGAGGTAATAAGAGGCTGGAAAAGTTAAAGGTACAAAAAAGGAACAGCTGGAGGACCAAATTGCAACTCATTAGGTCAATTGGCAATAGGTCATTAACATGACTGGGTATAAAAAGAGCATCTTGGAGTGGCAGCGGCTCTCAGAAGTAAAGATGGGAAGAGGATCACCAATCCCCCTAATTCTGCGCCCACAAATAGTGGAGCAATATCAGAAAGGAGTTCGACAGTGTAAAATTGCAAAGAGTTTGAACATAACATCATCTACAGTGCATAATATCATCAAAAGATTCAGAGAATCTGGAAGAATCTCTGTGCGTAAGGGTCAAGGCCGGAAAACCATACTGGGTGCCCGTGATCTTCGGGCCCTTAGACGGCACTGCATCACATACAGGCATGCTTCTGTATTGGAAATCACAAAATGGGCTCAGGAATATTTCCAGAGAACATTATCTGTGAACACAATTCACCGTGCCATCCGCCGTTGCCAGCTAAAACTCTATAGTTCAAAGAAGAAGCCGTATCTAAACACGATCCAGAAGCGCAGACGTCTTCTCTGGGCCAAGGCTCATTTAAAATGGACTGTGGCAAAGTGGAAAACTGTTCTGTGGTCAGACGAATCAAAATGTGAAGTTCTTTATGGAAATCAGGGACGCCGTGTCATTCGGACTAAAGAGGAGAAGGACGACCCAAGTTGTTATCGGCACTCAGTTCAGAAGCCTGCATCTCTGATGGTATGGGGTTGCATTAGTGCGTGTGGCATGGGCAGCTTACACATCTGGAAAGACACCATCAATGCTGAAAGGTATATCCAGGTTCTAGAGCAACATATGCTCCCATCCAGATGACGTCTCTTTCAGGGAAGACCTTGCATTTTCCAGCATGACAATGCCAAACCACACACTGCATCAATTACAGCATCATGGCTGCGTAGAAGAAGGGTCCGGGTACTGAACTGGCCAGCCTGCAGTCCAGATCTTTCACCCATAGAAAACATTTGGCGCATCATAAAACGGAAGATACGACAAAAAAGACCTAAGACAGTTGAGCAACTAGAATCCTACATTAGACAAGAATGGGTTAACATTCCTATCCCTAAACTTGAGCAACTTGTCTCCTCAGTCCCCAGACGTTTACAGACTGTTGTAAAGAGAAAAGGGGATGTCTCACAGTGGGAAACATGGCCTTGTCCCAACTTTTTTGAGATGTGGTGTTGTCAAGAAATTTAAAATCACCTAATTTTTCTCTTTAAATGATACATTTTCTCAGTTTAAACATTTGATTTGTCATCTATGTTCTATTCTGAATAAAATATGGAATTTTGAAACTTCCACATCATTGCATTCCGTTTTTATTTACAATTTGTACTTTGTCCCAACTTTTTTGGAATCGGGGTTGTAAATCAAGGCTGAATACTTTCTTTCTTCTTTGCTGCTGCCTTTTATTAAATCAAATTTGAGGCTTTTGATTAATTCCTCGCTCTGCACTGTAACTTTTATTCTTGTATTTTATCTGTCTTATTCTGCTTTAGCTTATTTTCCATTCTTTTACTATTTTTAATTGGACTTGAATGCCGGTTTATAAATGTATTTCTTCCTCCATCCGTTCACCCCAACACACTTTTTTTTTCTTTTTTTCAGCATGACCGCAGTGCATGATGGGATATATTGCTTGGTTGGTGCCCATTGGTTATACACTACTTTTCACGGTGCATTGTGGGATACTATGAGTCCACTATATAGGGTGTAATAATTCTCACTATACATTCGGACAGCACTACAAAATGGCGAACTCACTGTACTGTATAGTCAACTGTATAGTGAGTGATTTCGGACACAGGGATAGAGCATCTTCTGTACAAGCACCAGTCCCTGTGAACAATCTGTTACTACTGATAAAAAGATAAACCTGCGATTTGCAGCGACACGACTGTCGGAGCTGCCATTAGAGAAAATGCATCAACACCTTCTGACCAATCAGAACTGAGAATCTGACAGCGCTGTGATATAAAAACCTTCCGTAATATACCTCCTGTAGGGATGAGTCAGTCAGACTGTTCAAAATGTCCGATTTCAGCGTTTAACATTCTGAAGGTTGTGGCCAGAAAAGTGCACAGAACCCAGTGCAGGTCTCCGAGTCACTTCTGTAAAACTTTGGGCTGCCAAACACCACACTGATGGTTCAAATCACAGAAGGAGTTGTTCATCTTCCTTGGAATAATAATGTCATAAATAAATAAATAAATAAATGAATGAAGTGATGCAACTTATTGGTGTGGGCGTGGTCCCTGATGTCTGTGTGTTTAATAGTCAGTCACCAGACTGACACACTGAGTGTGTTGGATTCAGGCATCGTTCTCCTCCAGCTGGATTTTGATGATGAAACCCCAGGAACAGCAGAAACTCCGAGGTCAGGGTGCAGAGTTTCAGAGTTTCAAATTCCAGGACCGGAATAAAAACCACTCGATCAAGACCCTTAACCTTTGAGTGCTCAGCTGTGTATTCGGATCCAGTCTTGGGGTTTTTTGGAGCGAGCATGGATGCCAAGAACAGATAGAAAATATTTATTGTGAAGCTGTTTAGAAATTCATAAGAATATGCAAAATCACTTCATGTTAAAAGAGGTTAAGGTCCAGACAGGGGCCAGGCTCAATGCTCAGAGCTGCTCTGATAACATCAACAACGTTGATGTCACTCGTGAGAATTCTACGCGAGAACGGCTTGTAAATGCAGCTTGGCTGATGTTCACAGACCCCGGTTTGGTTCGAGTGAGAATTGTTTCTTGTGCTTTCAGGGTGTTTGAGGGCACAGCAATGACCTAAATGCAGTCGACTTTCACCACGCTGGCTGTAGCATTCCCCAAACAAGTCCAAGTGCTCGAGAACCCACAGCTCTCCAAAGGGCATCCGGTCCTTCACATTCAGCGAGAAGCTTGGCGGAAAAATGGTTCGGGCTGCACTTTGAATGTAAATGAATATTGCATGCTTTCCTTTCTCCAAAATGTCATCTTCCTTGCACGCCACGTTTACTCCTCATATATTTAGCTGAGAAAATGCATAAGAACCTTTCAATCAAGGAAAGGCACCTTCCTCTCAACTTTCTCTTTGTATTAATTATGAAAATGCATTCAGGCCAAGGCTATTCAGATGTCTAGTGGCAATTGGAATTTAAAAGCTTTTTTTTTTCCCCAGCCTTTTTTTTCCCTTTCTCTTTTCTTTGCTTGTTATTTTCGACTTGAGACTGTGGGAAATCCCAAATGCATCACAGCGGATTGCTTTCACAGTCCAATTAGCATTTTGAGCAATTACACCAAAGAAGGTAGCGACCATTTCAGAGGCAAGTTACTTCTGGAGTGTCAGAGCACTTTAGGTAGGAGACGAGGAAGAAGAATGAGAAGAAGGGAGAGGGATTAAAACAAGACATGACAGAGAAATGAAGGATAAACCGTAAAAGAAAAAGTTCTCAGGCATTAGAGAAGCAGCGTGGTGAGAAGGTGTTGGACACGGCGGATCAGGCTCTGGCACCGCTCAGACGGATCTGACAGGTGACTCTTGTGTAGAAAGACTCGTGAATTAAAAAGAAGCAGCAAGTGGGAGGAGTGCATCAAAAACACCGGGTTCCTCTCTCATGGCAACGTTCTGCGTTTTAGACAGTTCATTTTTCCAAAAGGAAATCAAAGGCGACTTTCTTCCACGTCCAGTCGGAGTATTTACACAACACCACTGCAAAATAATCTGCTGAGGAAAGGGATTCGCAATGAAACCTAATCAAATTCAAGAGAACTGCAAGATAGAACCTGGCACAATAAGTGTGCAAATATGTACCGAGTAATAAATAATCAGTAATAAAACAGTCTGAGGTGTGCGGTTATAGGAAAATAATCAACTTGTGCACGGTAACAATAACTCTGCTTCATCACACCAAGGCTGATTACAAACACGATAAAAAAAAAAGAACCAAAATTGAGAGAGCGAGATAAAGAGTGAAAAGATGTAAAGATTCAGGTGTTTTTTGTCATCTGGTTGTTTTTCTGGCTGAAAACGTTGACACTGAACTAAAAGCCAGCTGCATTACCGCGTCTGTGTTTGGTCGCAGCGCTCGGCGGGCCTGTGAGGGACGCCGTAATGAGACGTAATGAGAACGCAGCACACACAGGTTGAGGTCATTTTCCCCCGAGACAGAAGAAGAGGTAAGAGAAGGTCGTCGTCATTTCCGACAGAAATCTTGCCGCGCCTGGTGATGATTGGCTCCAGCCCAAGTTCGAGGCTAAGCCAAGAGGTCTTCTAACGGCACAAATCCGAATCACAACAAAGCAACCAGATATCAAAATGTGATGATGGGAAGTTGTCAGACTGCGCAAGAACATGCTGTGAGCAAACATTCAGATTAGCGAAGCGAGTGGACTGGCAGATTAGATTTCAAACACCACACAGAGTGGACGGTTTAAACGGCTGATTTTAACGATACGGATTGGCGCTCAGTTCAAACATTTCACCACTTTTCTTTTTCAAATGAACCAAACTGGGGCGGCACGGTGGCGTAGTGGTTAGCGCTGTCGCCGCACAGCAAGAAGGTCCGGGTTCGTGGCTGGCGAGGGCCTTTCTGTGTGGAGTTTGCATGTTCTCCCCGTGTCCGCGTGGGTTTCCTCCGGGTGCTCCGGTTTCCCCCACAGTCCAAAGACATGCAGGTTAGGTTAACTGGTGACTCTAAATTGAGCGTAGGTGTGAATGTGAGTGTGAATGGTTGTCTGTGTCTATGTGTCAGCCCTGTGATGACCTGGCGACTTGTCCAGGGTGAACCCCGCCTTTCGCCCGTAGTCAGCTGGGATAGGCTCCAGCTTGCCTGCGACCCTGTAGAGCAGGATAAAGCAGCTAGAGATAATGAGATGAGATGAACCAAACTGAGAATTTTCATCAAATCCTGATCGCAGAAGCGTTACGTTTAAACTCCGCAATTGAAAGGCAGCTAACGTGCCTCAGCCATTATCAGGTACACGGTGAAGGAGATGTTTATGTCGCAGTGATGGAAGGAATCTCCAGTTTCAATGAAAGAAAAAAAATCTGGAACAAGTTTTTCCGACCATCTTCAGGAAAAAGTTTGGGAGTTTCTCAGTCACATGACAAGCTGGGATTTATTTAGTTATTTTTTCTTAAAGGTACTTTTTGTCCATGAGCGAGAACAGGGACTAACTTGTATCACTTGTGGATCCACAACATTAAATGTAACTCATCTCATCTCATTATCTGTAGCCGCTTTATCCTTCTACAGGGTCGCAGGCGAGCTGGAGCCTATCCCAGCTGACTACGGGTGAAAGGCGGGGTTCACCCTGGACAAGTCGCCAGGTCATCACAGGGCTGACACATAGACACAGACAACCATTCACACTCACATTCACACCTACGCTCAATTTAGAGTCACCAGTTAACCTAACCTGCATGTCTTTGGACTGTGGGGGAAACCGGAGCACCCGGAGGAAACCCACGCGGACACGGGGAGAACATGCAAACTCCGCACAGAAAGGCCCTCGCCGGCCACGGGGCTCGAACCCGGACCTTCTTGCTGTGAGGTGACAGTGCTAACCACTACACCACCGTGCCGCCCTTAAATGTAACTAAAACAGATAAAATATACGGTATGTGATGTCATTATTTACTTAATACAAGTTCAAAAAAATGGTTTTTTTCAAAAGCAAATTGCTGTTGTGTAGCACGAATAAAACACTTGTTGTGATCTGATGCGCTGTAATCGGAAAATAATCAGTTAATACAGGCGTGGTGAGAGTGACTCCGCCTCTATACACCACCTTATCGTTGATTAGTTCTTACACCAGCACATCCTGAAGTGTCTGATAGCACAGGAATCTTGCCAACATGTCCATATTTATTTGAATGTAATAATGAATGATTTAATTTTTGTCCATTTGAAGTTACATTTTCAATAAATATTGTGGAACATCAACGAAACAATATTGATGGTACTGTACTGGATGTCAAAAGAAAATAAATACACGTTATTTGACTTTTTTATATTAAAAAAATTTAATACAAAATCTGTTTATTTGGTGGATTATGTGGACTCTACAGCAGAGCTTCGCAAACTAGCAGTCGCTCGAGGTACAAGTTCACCCTCTCCTCTCTGGATTTATTCAGTTAGTTTACAAATTAATATTAATGAGGACGGATCGTCAGCGCTACAACGGTGCAGTGTTACACGGAGTCGCATTCATTAAAGCTACATTTAAATGAAGTTGTTTGTTTTTTTTTTAAATTCAGGTCTTCAGCAATAAAAAATGCACATCCATCTACCTACGCTCGCTCCTTGACACCAGTACGGAGTGACCCCAAGACTTCAGTGGAACAACAGAAATCCAGAAAGACGAGATGTATATGAGGGGAGAAAACAAAACTGTGATACTCAAACTCACCTACATATGGTTACGATGCGCTTGCGTAGGTGACATGCAGCCTTAAGAATGCTGCTCTGAAACTAAAGTGTGTGTGTGGGGAGAGAGAGAGAGAGAGAGAGAGATGTTTTAATGGGAGTGCTGTGAGGTCGAGAGAGCAGAACAAGAGGATATGGAACAGAGAGATGGAGAACCAGGGGTCGAGTCAGGAGTTCAGAGCTCAAAGGTTGGATTTACGGACAGAATAGAGGGATTGACCCTGAGGGTGGCCCATGTTTTTTGTTTCCATCCCTTCCTTTTTTCCTGCAGAAGATACATGCATTTAAAGCTCAGAGTGAATGCAGTGAAGGAGTGTATAAAGGGCTGACATGCCATCTGTTCTGACTCTGTGTGTGTGTTTACATACAAGGTGTTGCTTGAGGAAGGAGGTGAACGTGTTGAAAAAGTGGTTCAGATTTGTGAAGGTGTCAGTGAAGACTTCTCTCTCACACACACACACACACACACACACACACCCTTTCTATTTCCTGCAATGCTCCCTACAGGCTAATATACACTGCATTTATTTATTTTATTAATTTATTTATTTCCCCCAGCTGTCATGTCTTGGTTCAAAAGCGAGCAGCAGCATTTCACTGCAGTAAACACACACACACACACACACACACACGAAACCCCGACACTGGTGTAACAGCCTTGTGGAAGTGTGTCGTGTGAAGTGCAGTGCATTAAAGGAAACCGACACAAAGCATCTGGACTTCACTTAAATATCGAGCGTAAAGTTCATGTGGTCATGAGTTCAGGGCATCAGGCAGCATGTGATCAGCACAGAGCTCCTCATACTGGAGGTCATGAATCACAACCATCACTCCAGGTCCTCTTACTGAAACAGAGAGAAAACATTCTGAAAAAGTGCTGCTTCAGTTTCGGGTGGAGGACGAGAAACTAAACTGCTCAAGGAAGGAAATAAAAACACTAATGTTAATGTCTGAATAAGGCCCACGGGATACATCATTAAATCTCTGATATCTGGATGTTCAAATTTGCTTCAAGAACAAATATATAATATATACCGTATGAATCATGATGAATTATAAAGGAGGGTTGATTGTGATCAGGTGAGAGGCATCTGAAAGTTCTGCTTTTCTGCTTTTTTCAGATCAAATGGCGGTGAGACAAAACAGCAGAAAAAACTATTCACTGAAGGGGAAAGGACATGGGGGAGGGGGGAAGACTCCCTCTTGAAAGAAAGAAAGAAAGAAAGAAAGAAAGAAAGAAAGAAAGAAAGAAAGAAAGAACTCCCTTTTGAAAGGAAAGAAGGAATAAAGATAGAAAGAATGCACTTTTTCTTGAAACAAAAGAAGGAAAGAAATAAGGCACGACCTCTTGAAAGAAATAACTCCTTTTTTGAAAAGAAAGAAGAAATACAGATGTAAGAAGGTAGTCCTTGAAAGAAAGAAAGAAAAAAAGAAAGACCTGTCTAAAGAAACAAAGAAAGAACTCCCTTTTGAAAGGAAAGAATGAATAAAGGCACTCCTTGAAATAAAATAAATAAATAAAGAAAGCACTCCCTCATTAAATAAATAAAGGCACTCACTTTTGAAAGAAAGAAAAGAAAGGGCACGGAGTCTAGTGCATTCCTCCACCAAGCCACATATTAGAAAATCCTGGATCCACAGACGGATCCGGATTTACGTCAACATCTAATCATGTGTTCTTTGGCCCATGGATCATCTTCCCTCAACCTTTCATCAAAACCCATTCACTACTTTTTGAGTGCCATTGGCAACAGACAAACGGAGGTGAAAACCTAAGCTCCTCCGCCACAGCTTGTGGAGGTAAAAAAGAAAAAAAAACACCCAACTGATGTGCAAATCTCCAAACACCAAAGTGAACAGAGGAACGTGATCAAAAAGTGGAACAGAGATGAAAGTGTAGAAACCAGCGGGTGTGGCCTGCTTACATGGCCGTCAGGGTTCTGTTTCCTTTCTGGATCCTTAAATGGTTCAGCCTGGAGCAGGTGGAGCTGCTCTCCAGCCCCGTGGTCCCTCAGAAGTGCCTGCTCTTCATTCAGGGGGAAAGCGGTTTAATTGCATTTCCATGTCCGTGTCCTCGGAGAACGTCCTCGTCCCCCAGCAGCAGCCGAAAGAGCAGCAGAGTGCTGGATGCCATGAGGAACGTCCTCCACACAGAGCGCTCTGAAGTCAGAAGAACACGGAAAACTATAAATACATTTATAGCACGAACATTTACCTTACAGGCAAAGCAGCGCAAAGCCCGCCCCCTCCCCCCTTCAGTCGCATGACTGCTTCCTGTTTGACACTTGAGAATTTCCCAGATGTCTCTTTGCACTGTGCGATTTAACAGCAGTATTTTTATCACCGATGAGATGAAAAGGCTGCAGGCCCAACTGCTCGTCGTGTTTGGCGAGTCTGTCAAAGTTCTGTGTTAAAGGAAGGACATGATTAAACAAGGGCATGGAACTGCATTCGTTTACTTTGCGTATAAAAAAAAAATCAGCACGCTAATTGATTCATTATTCTTTGCTGAAAGCAATTATAAAGTTTACACTGCTCACATTAGAAAGGTTGTGAGGTTGTTGACAGATTGGAGCCCTTGTGGGCATTTGGCACCATAATTGCTCATTAAACACGAAGGTGGAACCGAGTTCCCAGACAGTCACACAACTAGTAAACACTTCTAACCCCAGCTAACCTGCCTCCATCTAAACACGGGTAATTAAGAACAACCCGAGGAAATATTCCGATTCTGTCTCGGCTTTACGCTTTTGCCTTTTTTTTTTGGGTGCAAGTTCATTTCTGCTTCTGCTTGCCCTGCTGTAATCCGTACACAGTTTCAGACCAACCGTATGCAAAATGAAGAAAAAATAAATAATTAATTAAACCCCCTCCAAACAGCATATTGCATGCATATATATATATATATATATATATATATATATATATATATATATATATATATATATCGATTAGCAGTCAGCCGCCATGGCGTACGCCGCACTGCTTAATTGCTCAACTCCCATAATGTGAAATTGATGAAGATCTTGTGGCAAAGATATTAACACATCAATGGAAGCCTTAACTCTTGGCGAAGATAAAAAAAAAAGTGAAGCTCATCATCACAGATAGACTGATTAAGATGTAAATGCACTTCCTCGTGGCACCATTTATATGCCTCGGAGACATTTCACTGCAGATGCAACAAGAAAAAGAAAAAAAAAACATTGAGATGGATTGTATGCTACATTTCTGAAAAATGAACAACAACAAAAGCGATGTCTTTTTTGGAACCATTACACTTTAAGATGGAGGTTTTTCTTTCTCAACTTTTGGTTTTTTTGCACACAATTAAGATTCTCAGCCTTGTTGTCTCATGCACCTTTGTATCTTAAATATGTCGAGCACGGACTCTTCCTGCTCCTGAACAGTTGGCGAGTGCAGAGTTCATGCGAGAAGAATCTAATGAGAGCTTCATGAAGTGGGGAAAAATGTAATAATAATAAAAGCACTTTGGAGATGTGAGGGGAGAATAATTTGTCTCCGTATAATTTATTTCATCTAAAGTTATATTTAGTCTCGTGGAACGTCCACAAAACTAGTTAGTTCCTGATATCAGCAAATCACAAAATGTTACAGCTTTACCCCTGAAACTGGAGACTCCTTCCTTGAATTTTGTCGAAACATCTCCTCCCTCCCTCCCTCCCTCCCACACACCAAATAATATTATACATACAGGACACTTTTTTGATGGAATAAAAATGTGTTCTATTCCCTTCTAGTGAGTTTCATTCATTTGGCTTGATAGCATGCAATATTGTTAGCATATCGCTTATCCTATGTGTATTACGTCACTCTGCCCAGTGGAGAATGAGTGTTGAATATGGTTTATGATATTGCATGGTTGTCAAGACAACATCACGTCACACGTCGGAGACGTAAAACTTCCATGCTAGTGAGTGACTGTGACAATCTGTAAACAAACATGGCCACCAGGTTTGCTTCGTTAAATACAGAAGCTTTTGAGAGAATTTTGAAAGAGAAAGACGTGTTGAACACCCGAAAGGAATGTATAATAATAATAATAATAATAATAATAATATTGGCTGGATTTTTTTGTGGTCTGTCAGTTATATTCCATTCAGCTACTTGTCTTCAACTCGTTCAATATCATGCTCGCTGAATGGAATATATCTGATAGACCACTCAATGCCAGACAATATTACTGAAATATACAGTGGTGTTTAAACCCTTCAGAAGGTTCTATTTTCCTGTATAAATGTGACCTAAAACATTAGATTTTCACACAAGTCCAAAAAAGAACCCAGTGAGATAAAAATACGATACTTGGCCATGTATTTATTGAGGAAAATGATCCGATATTGCATCAGTGAGGCGCAAAAGTGTGCCTGAAGTACGTTTTAGCTCATATTTAAGTAGAAATCCAGAATATTCGAAAGACACATTTTCAAGTGCACTGTACACTTTTCCTCGTTTCTTGTTCGCTTTAGATGACTGTGTGTCCGACTTGGGATGAGCTGTTACTATAGTAACAAGTTATAATTAATACAATATAAACCTGTGATTTGACCAATCAGATTCGAGGACTCATCAGCGCTGTGCTGTAATGCAGTAATGCAGCAAACGGTAACTGAATAAGCAAAGTACAGTGCTGAGAGGACTTCTGATTGAGATCCTCACGCTGAAACTGAGGAACATGTCTGTTGGAGCTGCTGGATGTGAGATCCACAGGTTCATATTGAGGTCTGACTTTTGAACAAGTTGAAGAAAAAAGTACAGTGCAAGAATAATTTTGCAACCGTGTTGGCATACCTACTGAAACTCCACAGAACACACAGGGGTGTTCGGCTCAGGAGAGAATCTCAAAGGATGAAAGTTTGCCTCTGAGAAACTACAGTGCTTTTTTTGAGATCTTTCTTTCGTTCCTGGGGCAGTTTGAAACTTTACCTCGTGTAGCGCCTCTCTAGCGTGTACTGACTAATGTGAGAGGTGGCTAACCTGTGTTCTTATATAGCTTGGGGTTTCACTCATCAACTTGGTGTCAACCTAATGTGTGTAGAACTACTCTCTTTTTAATTAGGGCCCGAGCCCTATGGGCGAAGGCCCTATTGTTCTTGTAAGAGTTCACTATTCTTCTTCTTCCGTCTTCTTCTTCTTTATTTTTCTCCGCTGTTGGGCCATTTTCGGGGCGCTTGCCATGGGCGAAAATGCACGAAATTTGGCACCAGTTCCGAGAATTGCCACCGCTACTCAGAACCAGAAGCCCAAACTTGGCCGGGGCTCAGGGCCTCTATAGCGCCCCCTAAGTCGTTGTGATTTTGGCCTCCCGCATTAAGGTGCCTGGGTGCCATGTAGTTTGTAGTAGTGGCATGCCATTTGGTACGCATATGTATCTCACTAAGCCAGACAAAAATGTAATGCCAATGCATTAGCCACGCCCAACAGGAAGTGAGGTAATTTCACTTTTGTGCGAAATGCATGGCCACGAAGACGGCGCAACTCCTCCTAGACCGTTCATAGGAATGTCACCAAAATTGATACACATCATCTACAGACATGGCTGACAAAAGTTACTAAATACGTTTCACGTCGGATAAACCGTTCAGAAGTTATACGTCAATCAATTTTCGATGCAAGATTTTACATGCTTAAAAATTCATAACAAATCTTCTGATTGCTCAAAACTGCTCATACTTCACACGCAAATCAGTCATTGGGCTTCTGACATGTTACCCAATTTCTGTGATATTTCGCCACTGGGGGCGCTATTTTTGGGCAAAAATTCCAATCTTTCCTCAAATTTGGTCAAACTTCACAGCCACCCTCTTACTACCTCCCATGTCATGTTTACCACATTTTGGAAATTTTCGTCCATGGGGGGCGCTGTTTTTGGCCGACGCAATTGCTCCAAAACGGGTTTTTTGTTAATAATTCCATAATGCTTTTCCTTCACACCACTACCTTGTGATAGTACATTGCTGTTGTAGACACTTATTTTTCCAACTCATAATCGCTCATGTACAGCATAGCGCCACCTTCTGACATGGGAAAAACCAAAAAATTTATTCTTCAAAAATCTATATCTCATCTTCTATTTATTCAATTGTCATCAAACTTCATACGCAAACTCTTCATAGCTCACCTGACTTATACGCCAAATTTTGTGCACTTTCGCCACTGGGGGTGCTATTTTTGGGCAAAAAATCCAATCTTTCCTCAAATTTGGTCAAACTTCACGGCCACCCTCTTACTACCTCCCATGTCATGTATACCACATTTTGGGAATTTTCGTCCATGGGGGGGGGGGGGGGGGGGGCGCTGTTTTTGGCTGACGCAATTGCTCCAAAACGGGTTTTTGGTAAATAATTCCATAATGCTTTTCCTTCACACCACTACCTTGTGATAGTACGTTGCTGTTGTAGACACTTATTTTTCCAACTCATTATCGCTCATGTTCAGCATAGCGCCACCTACTGACATGGGAAAAACCAAAAAATTTATTCTTCAAAAATCTATATCTCATCTTCTATTTACTCAATTGTCATCAAACTTCATACGCAAACTCTTCATAGCTCACCTGACATTTACGCCAAATTTTGTGCACTTTCGCCCCTCGGGGTGCTGGGTATGGCAAAAATGATATTGCAGCTTCTGATTTGTCAAACTTGGCAAGCAAACTCTTTACAAGACCCTTATTGGGGCGCTTGCCATGGTCGACAACGCACGAAATTTGGCTCCTTTTTCTTAGACTGCCACCGCTACTGAGAACCAGAAGCCCAGATCCAGGCGGGCCTCTATAGCGCCCCCCGAGCACCGTACAGTGCGAGACCCTATTGTTACCATGTGTCCAATTCTGTGCTTTGTCGCCATTGTGGAAGTAATGTCTCTTGCCGAAGAAGCTGTGGAAGTTATTTCGCGGGGACGCATGCCCCCGCCCCCCTTGGCCGCTGGCGCGAGGGCCCGTCGAGGCCGCTTGTGGCTTTAATTAACACTTCTACCCTTTACACCAGGGGTCACCAAACTTTTTGCTCTGGGGGCCACACTGTCGTTCCTGACTGTGATGGGGGCCAGGGTCGGGTCAGCTATATAACATAGAATTGTATGACCCAGACAAATATGACCACCAGCAGGCCTCATTGTGTAGTAGAGATTACTAGCCTGGCACAGCCATCCCCACTACTATATCCACACTACTATATCCCCACTACTATATCCACACTACTATATCCCACACTACTATATCCCCCACTACTATATCCCCCACTACTATATCCCCCACTACTATATCCCACACTACTATATCCCCACTACTATATCCCCCACTACTATATCCCCCACTACTATATCCCCCACTACTATATCCCCACTACTATATCCCCACTACTATATCCCCCACTACTATATCCCACACTACTATATCCCACACTACTATATCCCCACTACTATATCCCCACTACTATATCCCCCACTACTATATCCCCACAACTATATCCCCACTACTATATCCCCCACTACTATATCCCCCACTACTATATCCCCACTACTGTATCCACACTACTATATCCCCCACTACTATATCCCCACAACTATATCCCCACTACTATATCCCCCACTACTATATCCCACGCTACTATATCCCACGCTACTATATCCCTCGCTACTATATCCCCCGCTACTATATCCCCACAACTATATCCCCCACTACTATATCCCCACTACTATATCCCCCACTACTATATCCCCCACTACTATATCCCACACTACTATATCCCACACTACTATATCCCCACAACTATATCCCCACTACTATATCCCCCACTATTATATCCCCCACTACTATATTCCCCCTACTATATCCCCCACTATTATATCCCCCACTACTATATCCCCACTAATATATCCCCACTACTATATCCCCACTACTATATCCCCCCTACTATATCCCCCACTATTATATCCCCCACTATTATATCCCCCACTACTATATCCCCCCTACTATATCCCCACTACTATATCCCCCACTATTATATCCCCCACTACTATATCCCCCACTACTATATCCCCACTACTATATCCCCACTAATATATCCCCACTACTATATCCCCACTACTATATCCCCCCTACTATATCCCCCACTATTATATCCCCCACTACTATATCCCCCCTACTATATCCCCACTACTATATCCCCCACTATTATATCCCCCACTACTATATCCCCCACTACTATATCCCCCACTACTATATCCCCACTACTATATCCCCCACTACTATATCCCCCACTATTATATCCCCCACTACTATATCCCCACTACTATATCCCCACTATTATATCCCCCACTACTATATCCCACATTACTATATCCACTCTACTATATCCCCCACTACTATATCCCCACTACTATATCCCCACTATTATATCCCCACTACTATATCCCCCACTACTATATCCCCCACTACTATATCCCCACTATTATATCCCCCACTACTATATCCCACACTACTATATCCCACACTACTATATCCCCCACTATTATATCCCCCACTACTATATCCCACACTACTATATCCCCACTACTATATCCCCCACTACTATATCCCCACTACTATATCCCCCGCTATTATATCCCCCGCTACTATATCCCACGCTACTATATCCCCCGCTACTATATCCCCCGCTACTATATCCCCCACTACTATAGCCCCCACTACTATATCCCCACTACTATATCCCCCACTATTATATCCCCCACTACTATATCCCCACTACTATATCCCCCACTACTATATCCCCCACTACTATATCCCCCACTATTATATCCCCCGCTACTATATCCCATGCTACTATATCCCACGCTACTATATCCCCCGCTACTATATCCCCCGCTACTATAGCCCCCACTACTATATCCCCACTACTATATCCCCCACTATTATATCCCCCACTACTATATCCCCACTACTATATCCCCACTATTATATCCCCCACTACTATATCCCCCACTACTATATCCCCCACTACTATATCCCCCACTACTATATCCCCACTACTATATCCCCACTATTATATCCCCACTACTATATCCCCCACTACTATATCCCCACTATTATATCCCCCACTACTATATCCCACACTACTATATCCCCCACTACTATATCCCCCACTACTATATCCCCACTATTATATCCCCACTACTATATCCCCCACTACTATATCCCCACTATTATATCCCCCACTACTATATCCCACACTACTATATCCCCCACTACTATATCCCCCACTATTATATCCCCCACTACTATATCCCCCACTACTATATCCCACACTACTATATCCACTCTACTATATCCCCCACTACTATATCCCACAGTACTATATCCCACACTACTATATCCCCACTACTATATCCCCCACTACTATATCCCACACTACTATATCCACTCTACTATATCCCCCACTACTATATCCCACAGTACTATATCCACACTACTATATCCCCCACTACTATATCCCCCACTACTATATCCCACACTACTATATCCCACACTACTATATCCCCCACTACTATATCCCCACTACTATATCCCACACTACTATATCCCCCCTACTAGATCAACACTTAATTCCTGGCACATATTTGTTTATGACCTGGCGACTTGTCCAGGGTGTACCCCGCCTTTCGCCCGTAGTCAGCTGGGATAGGCTCCAGCTTGCCTGCGACCCTGTAGAACAGGATAAAGCAGCTAGAGATAATGAGATGAGATATTTGTTTATCTTTACTAGTGGTTTGCAAAAGTAGTAATCAAGATCTTCACACTTGGTTTTAATTTGAAATACCACAGATATTCCATTTATTTATTTTCTAATAAAAATAACATCAAAGCTGTCAAGGTAAGAAACATCTGCCTAGTTGAGGTGATTGACACTGGCAAAGGTGAGTGGAAAATTATAAATTGTAGGTAGGCCTGTTGATATTATTAATAATAATTGTATGCAGCACTTAATAAAGGTCAAATAATAGGCCTATAAAATAAATACATTAAAAAAAACAGTGAAATTATAATATGAGCAGTAGATCAATAGATCACAGCAGTTGTGCTGTGTCCTGCACGTCATTGCTCTCATCCATGGCCAAAGCAAAAAACTCGAATTCTGACGCTTTCTCATTCAGCTGGTCATACACGTTGTCCCCCAAATCTTCGGTTCGCCTGGTCATAGTAGGTGCGGAGAGACTCACCGCATTGAGCGCATCCTTCTTGTCGGGACACACCTCCTCGGCCACAGCAAGCATGCATACTTTAACAAAGTCCCCATCAGTAAACGGCTTTCCATGGGTAGCTAGTAGGTGAGCTACCTTATAGCTAGCTCGGACAGCAGCCTGGTTGATCTGGGTTTGGTGAAGGAATACATTCTGTTGTGCAGCCAGTCCACATTTCATCCTCCGAATCCTGTCTTCTCTTGTTTGCCCTCGCAAACTAGCATACTCTTTGTGGCTGGTTTCGTAGTGACGACGCAGATTATATTCTTTGAAAACCGACACACTTTCTTTACATACAAAACAAACTGCATGGTCCTTACACTGAACGAAAAAATAATCGGTGGTCCACTGTTCTTTAAAAACTCTGCACTCTCTGTCAGCTTTTCGCTGACCGCTCGCCATTTTACTGTCCTGAACACTGACAGTTCTCTGCGCATGCGCTGCGTGTCACTGCTTGATCGCGAGCATATGATGAAAATTTGGAAAATATGAATAGTTCATTTTATAACTAAATATCAATTTTAATTGATAAAATCAACAAAATACAAGATGCAGACGTTATTATTTGTCAAAAAGCAATTTAAAAAAAAAAATAGGCCATGACCACTTTTGGGGATTGCCTCATAGGGCTGGTTCAAGTGGTGGGGGGCAGAGGGGCTGGGGGGCCGGTCAAAGGGGGGCGGCGGGCCGGAGTCGGCCCGCGGGCCGTAGTTTGGTGACCCCAGCTTTACACCTTTAAACTTATTATTCACTGTTACTACTGCATGAATTACCCAAATAAAATATGCACATATGCACCAAAACAAAGTTTAACTATTTACTTAAAATTAGATTTACAGATATACATTCAAGCAATATGCTTCAAAACACAAAACATTCTTTTTTCCTTTTCAGTTCTTTCAAGGGGCGGCACGGTGGTGTAGTGGTTAGCGCTGCTGCCTCACAGCAAGAAGGTCTGGGTTCGAGCCCCGTGGCCGGCGAGGGCCTTTCTGTGCGGAGTTTGCATGTTCTCCCCGTGTCCGCGTGGGTTTCCTCCGGGTGCTCCGGTTTCCCCCACAGTCCAAAGACATGCAGGTTAGGTTAACTGGTGACTCTAAATTGACCGTAGGTGTGAATGTGAGTGTGAATGGTTGTCTGTGTCTATGTGTCGGCCCTGTGATGACCTGGCGACTTGTCCAGGGTGTACCCCGCCTTTCGCCCGTAGTCAGCTGGGATAGGCTCCAGCTTGCCTGCGACCCTGTAGAACAGGATAAAGCGGCTACAGATGATGAGATGAGATCTGGCTAACTCTGACTAGCTGGCTAAGAGACACCGTTTTGTTAATGTGCTGTGTAATCTGAGCAGAGTAACTGTCTCGCTTTAAACAAAACTGATGGTTTAGCGAATGCTACATGTGGTTCCATCAAACTGTCAGACAGCAGCACTGGACTTCATACTGTTTGCTCCTTGCTTACGTCAGAACCGTGTGAAACTGATGCACACTTCAGTTGGAGACGAACTCCACCCAGTGAATGCAATTGATGTAATTTCTGAGTAGGAAATTTCAATGCCAGAATGAACATCAGAAACTACGATCCAGACTTGCAGTGGGACGTAATCAAATAACAGATGTGTGATGTGGCATCTGGGACATCCCAGGACACCACACCTTGAGCACCATGATTGACAGTTTCTTGACCCTCCTTCCAAACAGCATGAATGATGATTGGTCGGGATCAAAAACTTGTCGTGTTGCAAGTCTCCAGACCAAGACGCAAGAATCATCTAATCTAACATCACTGAAGAGAAGAACATCGTGTGGTCTGATCCCGGGATAAGTCTGAGGTCAGAAGACTGGTTTGAGTATCAAATCCTCAACTCTGAAACCTTGTAGGACTTGCGACTCACAACTCTTCGATTAGGATAGATCTGGATGCTGGAGAAGAACAGAGAACAATTTTTGGACCAAATGTTTTTCCACTTGTTTTGTTGAAGCAGACAGGGTGTGCAGGGGCGCCGCCAGAAATTTTGGGCCCCATGAAAGATTAGAATTTTGGGCCCCCCAACTTTGCCCACCCTCGTCACAATTGCAAGGAAACATCTTATTATAAATTTATTTCAAAGTGACACAGAGTGACATTTCAATTTGATCAATTATGTACGTATTTCTTCATATGTTGTAACCTCTATCCCTCTTTTATGTGTGCTGCGCTTTCTCCAGCTCCTCAATTTGAAATCAATGGTTTAGAACGTGTGAACATTCCACACACGTAACCATGTCAAACACTTGACTGGTGTCCGTTATTAGCAACACTTTAATCTAGCAAACTGTATATGGCGCTCGCTCATTAAAAACTTCCTTCTCCAAAGGGGGGTTCAGTGGTTTGGTAGGGCGGAGGTCCCCCTGAGGCTGAATCTGTGCATATTTAGGGCACCCCATTAGTTATGAAACTGGTTATTAGCACTAGTTATTAGCACCAGCATAACGTAATATTTCATCTTGTTTATCACACAAGTCAGTTCAGTTATTAAAATGGAAAAAATGTCACTGTACAAACTGTAAAAGTGTTCTCTTGATAGGCTAATCCAACCACGTTCATACTGTTCATTTACCATTCGCTAATATTTTGAACACACGTGAGCGATAGCTACCTTTCTTTGGGAAAAACTGAGTGACCAGTTGCCTGCCTCTCCGGTCCCTCTCAGCTTTCAGCTGCCTTTCTTTACGTTTTTGACAGCCACTCTTCATATTTAGCGATCATAGACTGTACGCACTCCACTGCTGGCTGGCTGCTGCTGCACCGCGACACAGCAGCAAGTAGCGTTGCACTGATCAGCACACAGATTTAACGCATCGCGCTTCTACCAGAACTGGACCGTACCATTTCGCAAAAGGGGGAGGGTTAAATGACAATATGTTGAAGAACTCAAGAAATAGACAACCTTGTTCAATTAGCTCATTTTACCAGATGGAATATTGCATTGTTGTTATTTCAAAAGTCTTATTAAAATCATTAAAAGCATATTATCAGCCCCTTAAAGGGCCCCATGGCAGTGCTGGGCCCCTAGAATTGTTCTAACCTTTCCCCCCCCGGCGGCGCCCATGAGGGTGTGAAAAAAAAATAATCTCCCTAAGTTGCATCCTGTCACCCAAAACATCTGGGAGAATGAAAGCTGTCATTACCACCGTAGATGAAATCAAACCCGTGATCACACCTGAGATATGCTCTTCCGCTGTGAGGAGAACACCTCGCCGTGACGTCGCTGATGTTGCTTGGTGACAGAGCAGAGAGGAATCCTGTCTCACTGACAGGCAGCACAGCTGGCTGCTCCAGAAAAACACACACTGATTGGAAGCTGTGCAGTGACACGGCGATCCCAACAGTCACGACTCAGTCCAGGAAACGCCTTCTCTCTGGCGCTGCATTCCAAAAGTATTGGTGGACCTTTTATATATCACAGTGATAACATTTTGAGATTTTTTTTCTCCCCTCACGGAGATGTTTGCTCAGTGCTGATGGATTTGTCTCATTCCTATCTGTTGAAGGACCTGATGACTTCCACATCTCTATATCTCATATATAACTGCTTATAGGTACAGTATTACTGAACATTCCAGAACCCATTGAAAAAACTACAACCAGGAGGAACCTCTTTTTTTTTCCCTTTTGCCTAATTTCCACACAATCCAAGGGCTTCTGAAAGAATCTCTGGAGAGAAAATGGTTTCTAGCTTCCTAAAGAGAACCCCTCTGTCCAAGAAACACACAAGGAACTTCTTCAGGGTTCAATATTCAACAGTGATCATGTTGTTAAGTGTAGATATGATTACACACACAAAAAAAATTCTTTTGAGCTGCATGGATATCTGACTATAAAGTCATCATACACAAGGGTTGAAGCTAGAACCCTGAAGGATGGTTCTGTGTAGAACCACAGACAGAACGTTCATTACGAGAGAAGTGAGGGCACTTCAAGAAGTGAAGAACTTAAAGAACCACTCAGGAACTTCCTTTTTAGTCCATCCTGAGTTTCAGGTCGAAAGGCTTGCGAGAACCAGTTTTCTCTCACTAATTGAAATGTAACAATACAGTGGCCAAAAAAAAAGGAAGAGAACCCTTTCGAATTAGCTTCAGTTGAAGTCATGAGCCTTGGAGAGGAGGACATTCTTGTAATCTCAGATGAAGATCAGACCATATTTTAAGATCAGTTTAGACATCAAAAGTCCTTCCCGTGCCACAAGGCATGTCGGGCAGAGTCTAGCTCCATTTCAGTAGCCCTTGGGCTCTCGCCTGTTCCATAGCTTGGGTTACAGTGGGGGCGGGTCTTCTGGTAACCATGAGAGTTTGACTCCCTGCTCACATCTGTATTGCGGCACCTCACCAGAAGGGTCCCATTTTCATGATGGTCTTTGGTGCCCGACTGCAAGTAGAACCCACAATCTCTCAGTTGAGAAGTGGACATGCTAACCACTCGGCCAACTCAAGTTGGTAATTCCGAAGCATCCACTTACTTTTTCTTGCCACTGTATAATATTGAGTCCTCATTTGCAAAACAACATACTTCCCAAAAGTAAGTGCTCCCTCATGAACCTGTGTTGAAATTCACAGATGTTTTGTTGGTTTTTGGAAATGTCATGTACAGTGGTGCTTGAAAGTTTGTGAACCCTTTAGAATTTTCTATATTTCTGCATAAATATGACCTAAAACAACATCAGATTTTCACACAAGTCCTAAAAGCTGTTCTGTACAGAGGAACGGGCTAAAATTCCTCCAAGCCGGTGTGCAGGACTGATCAACAGTTACCGCAAACGTTTAGTTGCAGTTATTGCTGCACAAGGGGGTCACACCAGATACTGAAAGCAAAGGTTCACATACTTTTGCCACTCACAGATATGTAATATTGGATCATTTTCCTCAATAAATAAATGACCAAGTATAATATTTTTGTCTCATTTGTTTAACTGGGTTCTCTTTATCTACTTTTAGGACTTGTGTGAAAATCTGATGATGTTTTAGGTCATATTAATGCAGAAATATACAGTGCCTTGAAAAAGTATTCATACCCCTTGAACTTTTTTTCACATTTTTCCATCTTACAACCACGAACTTAAAAGTTTTTTATTGAGATTTTATGTGATGGACCAACACAGAGTAGCACATAATTGTGAAGTGAAACGAAAATGATAAATGGTCTTCAAAATTTTAAACAAATAAAAATCTGAAAAATGTGGTGTACATTAGTATTCAGCCCCCTGTACTCTGATACCTCTAAATACAATCCAGTGCAATCAATTGCCTTCAGAAGTCATCTAATTAGTTAATAGAGTCCTACTGTGTGTAATTTACTCTCAGCATAAATACACTTGTTCTGTGAAGGCCTCAGTGGTTTGTTAGAGAACACTGAAGAACAAACAGCATCATGAAGACCAAAGAACTTACCAGACGGGTCAGGGATAAAATTCTGGAGAAGTTTACAGCAGGGTTAGGTTATAAAAAAATATCCCAAGCTCTGAACATCTCAAGAAGCACTGTTCAATCCATCATTCAAAAATGGAAAAAGTATGGCACAACTGCAAACCTACCAAGACATGGCCATCCACCTAAACTGACAGAGCGAGCAAGGAGAGCACTGGTCAGAGAAGCAGCCAAGAGGCCCATGATCACTCTGGAGGAGCTGCAGAAATCCACAGCTCAGGTGGGAGAATCTGTGCACAGGACAACTATAAGTCGTACACTCCACAAATCTGGCCTTTTTGGAAGAGTGGCAAGAAGAAAGCCATTATTGAAAGACAGGCATAAGAAGTCCCGTTTGCAGTTTCCCAGAAGCCATGTAGGGGACACAGCAAACATGTGGAAGAAGGTGCTTTGGTCAGATGAGACCAAAGTTGAACTTTTTGGCCTAAATGCAAAGCGCTATGTGTGGCGGAAAACTAACACTGCTCATCACCCTGCACACACCATCCCCACTGTGAAACATGGTGGTGGCAACATCATGCTATGGGGATGCTTTTCTTCAGCAGGGACAGGGAAGCTGGTCAGAGTGGATGGGAAGATGGATGGAGCTAAATACAGGGCAATCCTGGAAGAAAACCTGTTGGAGGCTGCAAAAGACTTGAGACTGGGAAGGAGATTCACCTTCCAGCAAGACAATGACCCTAAACATACAGCCAGAGCTACAATGGAATGGTTTAGATCAAAGAATATTCATGTGTTAGAATGGCCCAGTCAAAGTCCAGACCTAAATCCCATTGAGCATCTGTGGCAAGACTTGAAAATTGCTGTTCACAGACGCTCTCCATCCAATCTGGCTGAGCTTGAGCTATTTTGCAAAGAAGAATGGGCAAAAATGTCAGTGTCTAGATGTGCAAAGCTGGTAGAGACATACCACAAAAGACTTGCAGCTGTAATTGCAGCAAAAGGTGGCTCTACAAAGTATTGACGCAGGGGGGCTGAATACTAATGCACATCACATTTTTCAGATTTTTATTTGCTTAAAATTTTGAAGACCATTTATCATTTTTGTTTCACTTCACAATTATGTGCTACTCTGTGTTGGTCTATCACATAAAATCTTTTAAGTTCGTGGTTGTAAGTTGGAAAAATGTGAAAAAGTTCAAGGGGTATGAATACTTTTGCAAGGCACTGTAGAAAATTCTGAAGGGTTCACAAACTTTCAAGCACCACCATATCTAGAAAATCTGAAGTCCAACCATTAAATTCCGCATCGCAGTGATCTGATAATTTCCTCCAAATATTTAGTTTGGAAATGGATTTGTTTTTCCACAACATGACTTTGATTAATGGGAAATCCAGTGTAGAATCAATGGAGACATGAGAACCAGTGCGAGACTCAAAGTCCTACATTGTCAGAAATAGGGGTGCAGGAGGAGTCCATTTCCATCCCCCAAGGTACAATCTACACTAACGTACCCCTTCAGGCTCATTACTGGACCTCAAGGTAACTACAGTATGTGTAGGTTTGAGGGCCAAACAGGTACATATATGTTCCCAAGCAGTATTTAAAGGGTACAAATACTGTAAGTACTGTAAGCCTAGGTCACAACTGGACGTACGATTTTTTGGCCGTGCGATTTTTGACGTTTCCCAAATTGCTGCGTTTTTTTTTTTGTTCGTGGAGAAAGACGCACGTTGGCCGCAAGTTTGTCTTGCAACCTGAAAAAAACGCAAGCGCCCGTAGAGTTTGTTTGACATGACAAAGAACCTCTGCGGCCGGTCTGCGGCCAGTCTACGGCTCGAAAATCAGCACGTCACACGTGCGCCTTCCGTGCGTTTCGTGCGTTTTTTGCACATAGACTGGCCGTAGAAGCATGTACGGCCGGTTGTGACCGAGGCTTTAGAGGGAACTGATCCAGTGACAAGCCGGTGTACCTCTAAAGGTACAATAATGTACTTTATTTTCTGAGAGTGTAGTACACAACGCAGCGACTTGGTTAGTTAACGATCTACGATATGATGATGATGGTTTGAAAGTTGAAACTTTGGAAGCTGATCTTAGGATCAAAGTGCTGCCGCATCGCTCTCTGGAGGTACAGACAGAGGTCAAAGCGAGGGATAAACCCCACCGTCAGGTCAGAATGACGTTCTAAGATGCATCCTGAACATAGTTGAAGATCACGTGTTAACGAGTCGTTCTGCTGCTGAAAAGTTTGTTTCTGCTCGGTGACATGACCTCCTTCTTTACTTTCTGAACTTTTGCCACTCAGACAGTTCTCCATTGCTGTTCTTAATTAGAATAAATTCTCGACCGGGTCAGTAATACCTTATGTCTTGGAGACATGGAGGCTGGGAGCTGAATGTGAATGAGTGTGTGAGATACAGTTATTCTGTTCAAGTGTGTGTGTGTGTGTGTGTGTGTGTGTGTGTTAATAGAAATGATTCTAGCTTATGCTATAGAGGGACGTCTTCACATAATTACCTGCTACTGAAATTACAGTGCGTGGAATTACCCGCGTCTGACAAGAGTTTGCTTTTAAATACCGTCTGCTGGAGGTAGACTCTGGAGTATAATAATTAGTCCAGCGACTGCACGGCGTGTAATATTATAGCAATCACGGCCTAATTCGATTGGTCAGAAGGTGTTGATTAACTTTCTGTAACAGCAGCTCTGACAGTAGTGCAGCTACGAATCACAGGTTCACATCCATCAGCTCATTCGCAGACGTTATCATTTCTATGGTAACAGCTTGTTCACTGCAGGTGCTGTTTTCTCACAAAGATGATGTTCAACATTTCGGGAAGGAGTTTCTAGTGCCAGTTAATTAAACCCCTACAATTGTACCATGCGGAGTGTTTTATTTGTATTTTTTTTTATCCCGTGCTCAAACAATGATAAGAAAATGTAGGATTAAAAGAAGCATTCAAGCGTTCACGCTCGCTCAGATTCTGCTGGTTGAATCTGATATTTGATCAGCTGTTATTTGATTCTCGTTCAGCGAGCTAATAGGACGAGTCGTATTCATTATCACGAGGCTGCTTTGCAAGGCAAATGAGCCAAGCTGCCTCAACGTGCGGAGAAATGAGAGGTGGCGATGGAGGAACAGACATCCTGTCAGCGGTGTCAGTAAACAACATTTTATTTCCTCTTGATGGTGGAAACGGCAGGACGGCCCGTGTCACGCGTCTCTCAGGCACCATTACCTGAGGGTCAGCACGAGGAAATTGCCTTCGCTGTTGATCATTTTCTGTCTCAACAGGTCCAAGGAATAATTGACCCGCCTCACATCCTGAGTGTTACACCACCTCACCTCGGCATTTAGATTCTCCAACAAGCAAAAGGTCATGACGTGACATGGCTTCGTCTCAATATCGCTTTTCCTTCTTGGGTACTTCGAAAGCCTGTGAATCCGAGATCACACGTCCTTTCCTTTTTGTCTTATTAAACAAACACTTTTGTTTGTATTCCAAGTCATTAAAAGCTCTGTTTCAGATGTTTTATCATGCATATTACCAGGATTACTCATGAGGCTAGCGCGGCCGTGCACTCCGAGCACGCAGATTAATTATAAAAGAGTAGTTTATAGCTGCTGTCTGGGAAGTTTCACAGCTCTAACTCGAGTTTTGTTTACCATCGATTGCATAAGTGTGCTTTATCTGCTCATCAGTGGGCGGTTTGGGCTTTATAAAGTGGTTGGGTTTGTTAGAAAGTGGTTTATCAAGCAGTTTAACACCTTTTGTTGTGTTCTTGAAGCTCTTGAGTGAGATGCTGGAGGTGAGATGTTGGAGGTGATGACAGATTTGACCTTCAACCTCTTCACTGAAAAGAATCCAAATAAGGCCACTGGAGAAGGAGAAAGAGAAACCGAAAAGAAAAGCAGAGAAGCATCACGAGTCTGGTGTTGCTGCTTGTGTGTTCATTCGGTTGTACATTACAGTATATATATGTGTGTGTGTATAAACAGACATATATTTTATAAGAAATAACAAATGGCTCAAACAAATATCCACAGATTTCTCATTTCTGTGTTTATATTTTGCTTGTGCATTCATCCATCTTTGCATTCTTTATGAGAATAAAGCTCTCGAGATGCACTTAGTAGTTTAATAGAACCCTACTGCTCATGGTAAATAATTTATTATTTAAAAACACACAGCATTGTGAAGAAGACTCAGGCGCGTGTAAAGAAATAACGTCAAGTGAAAATGCTCTACAAATGTAAAAATAATGAAAGAAAGAAGGAAATGTTGAAATATTTTAAAAAATGACTAGAGAGTAATGAACACGTACTACTACGGAAAAGAATCGACCAAAAAAAAACCCCAAAACAAATCAATATTTGGTGCTGTGATGTGTCGACCCTCTGCCTTTAAAACCACATCAGTTCGATCAGTTCAGTTTTTAAGGAAATGACATCAGCACCATGATTTTTCTTTTTAATTGCATTTTGCCGTCAGTGATGGATTGTACTTTAGCGAGTAAAACTTCTCATCTCATTATCTGTAGCCGCTTTATCCTGTTCTACAGGGTCGCAGGCGAGCTGGATCCTATCCCAGCTGACTACGGGTGAAAGGCGGGGTTCACCCTGGACAAGTCGCCAGGTCATCACAGGGCTGACACATAGACACAGACAACCATTCACACTCACATTCACACCTACGCTCAATTTAGAGTCACCAGTTAACCTAACCTGCATGTCTTTGGACTGTGGGGGAAACCGGAGCACCCGGAGGAAACCCACGCGGACACGGGGAGAACATGCAAACTCCACACAGAAAGGCCCTCGCCAGCCCGAACCCGGACCTTCTTGCTGTGAGGCGACAGCGCTAACCACTACACCACCGTGCTGCCCGAGTAAAACTTCCCTCCTTAATATTTTTATTTGTACATTCCTGCCCCAGTATTTGAGGTTCCATCTTCAGCTGAAAAACCAATCAGAAGAACAGAACCGATAATCACATTCTTTACCCTGATCACTCATTTCATGCTCCAGCTCGCTCTGCCACGTGACCTTTTATGGAGTTTTGTGGGCGTCATGATATGCAAATGAGCTGTCTCAGGAACAAGCTTTGCACTTTATTGGTGATCAACATACTGATCAGTGACACACACACACACACACACACACACACTTGATTATGAAGAAAACCAGCATTTGTGTAACATTTTTAAATCCAGAGGATATTTACCTCGCCCACGCCGGAGTCAGCAGGGCGAGGGATTGTAATCAGTGCGGTTTGTGCGTGTGTTAACAGTCTAGCGTCTAGATGGTTGAACTGATTGACTTCAAATTTTCAGGGTACAGTAGGTGGGCAATGGTCTGTAGATTACCTGATTAAATTTTGGGGGTAATCGGGTCAAGGTGAAGGTCAAGGTCACCGGAAAGGTCAACCTTTCGGTCAAAATAACATTTTCCATTATAACTCAAACGGTTGCTAGACAGATGTTTACTATTATGAGCATATAGGAACTCCCATATGGCCTTTCACTTGGCACCATTATCTTTGACCTTGAGTGACCCTGAAAGGACAAACTGAAGGTCAGGGGTTTTCAAAGGGCTTTTACCTGACAGTTGATGATTGAGAAATATTACCATTATCAGCATATAGGTATAAAATAAGTGCTGCCGGGTGAGGTTTGTTTTGCCTGGCAACCCTTGTTTTAGTTTGGTTTGACTCTCGCAAACATTCACGAACCTTTTGAATTTCACTAAAAGATTGATAAACGAGGCCACGTCGTCAGTTTTCACTGCCATGTAAAGGTTTTACACAGACAGCATGATTTATCGTTACAATTCTTTCATCTGACGACACATTTTTTCAAACGAATATCCCGTACAGGAACACTTTCACACCGAAAGCAAAGGCTCATGTGTGAAAATGCAACATTTATTAGTTATTTATTTTTGCAGCAGGTTTGTTTTTTCTAATATTCAACCAATCAGGGTGCAGGTTGTGGAAACGCCACCACACTGAAGAGTCTCTCGTTCAATTTGTGTCTCAAACCTCAGCACCGGGAAACAAAAATGATAAAGACTTAAAGGCAGACAACATGTGGAAAAAAACAGTAAAGGCGCTCGGTGATGAAGGCGCTGGTCCGTAGACTGCTTTGTGACGCGGTGAAGTTTGAGATCAGTCTCGGTAGCTCCTGAACCAAACAGTGAAGCTCCTCACGTTCTTCTGCTCAGAACAGAAGCTTTTTGTAAATGAACAAACAGCAGCTCATCATCACACGATTCTTTTTTAACGCTCACATAAATCGTGCTTAATGTGCTTTTTAATTTTGTGTTAAATTCATCAAAGATTTTTTCACACTTGCACATTGTTTATTTGCATCACACCGTTTGTGTAAAGTTCGAAACACTACATTAAAAAACAACAACAAACGAACAAAAAACAGTTAGCTACTGGTAGGTAGCTAAACTAATTCATTTGGCCTTGTGTAAATATAATTAATGAAGTCACTCCTTGGAATATTATTATTATGAGTTTTACCTTAATGTCCTGTTCACTCATGGAGCCGAGTCCATCCCTTGGACTTTGGGCTACCATGAGGGTGTGATGGAGCTACTGGATAGATAAGGTCCTCCATAATATGTGAACAGTGCCAAGGAGGACGAGCTTCTGGATTTCTTGTATCTTGAAGTTCCCAGGAATTTTGCTGATTTAGTTTTCAATCCCTTTCTTGACCAGACCGAGAGCACCTATTACCACTGGTACAGTTGTGGTCTTCATAGCCCACATTCTCTCAATTTCTATTTCTAGATCTTTGTATTTGGAGAGGTTTTTTTCTGTAATTTTTTCGAGAAGTGTTTCTTCAGGTGGAGACAGACACCTCAACGAGCAGACAAACTCATTCCTTCTTGTCCTTCATTACTATACCTGGTCTGTTGGCCTTAATTTCTTTCTCAGTTTTTATTATTATTATTATTATTATTATTATTATTATTATTATTTCAATGGTTTCTTCCCCCCCAATCTTAAGGGGTTGATTATTTCCTGTGACTTTTTTTTTTTGTGTTTGATTTCTGACGTAACTTTTCTTCTGGTTGAGCTCCGTGCAAAAAAGAAAGATATTTTAATTCAGCAAAGTGTTTCCAAGTCAAGTCAACTTTATTGTCAAATATGCTCTACATGCTCGACATACAGCACAGATGAAATATCAGTCCTCTCTGACCCACGGTGCAAACAGGCAATGCAATAAATAAAAATAGAATAATTAAAAAAAAAAAAAGTATAAAACACTCTAGATAGGAACTAGACGTAGACTGAACACTCATACACACGCACACACACACACACACACACACACACACACACACACACACACACACACACACAATTGGTTCAAATAACCAAACAGTGAAGGGCACTTGAGGTATAGCAGGTAAACATGAAATAAGCAGAATAAACAAACTAGCAGCTGTTAAGATGAGGTAGTGCGGAATAGTGCAAATGAGTGAGGTAAAGTGAGATGTGCGGTCCCTGAGTTCAGTGTGTTAATGAACAATGAGATGTGTGTGTGTGTGTGTGTGTGTGTGTGTGTGTGTGTGTGTGTGTGTGTGTCTGTGTGTGTATTGGGGGGGAACTGTGAGGATGACATGTCAGATGCTGAAGGGTGGGCAGGGGGGTGTGCGGGCAGAATCTGTGGCAGGGGGCAGAGGGGGGAGGAGGGGCAGAACAGGGAGGGAGTTGAGCCTCCTGACCGCCTGGTGGAAGAAACTGTTCTTGAGCCTGCTGGTTTTGGCCCGGAGACTCCGCAGTCTCCTCCCCGACGGCAGCAGGCTGAAGAGGCTGTGAGATGGGTGGGTGGGGTCACCTGCAATCCTGATGGCTTTTCAGGTGAGGCGGGAGTTATAATAAATATCCATAAGAGAATGGAGAGAGACACCAATGATCCTCTCAGCTGCTCTCATGATGCGCTGCAGAGTCTTGCAGCAGGACACGGTGCAGGCGCCGTACCACACGGTGATGCAGCTGCTCAGGATGTTCTCGATGGTGCCTCTGTAGAATGTGTGCATGATGGGGGCCGGGGCTCTTGCTCTCCTCAGTTTGCGGAGGAAATACAGACGCTGTTGGGCTTTTTTGGCCAGTGATGCGGTGTTGTTGCTCCAGGACAGGTCTTCAGAGATGTGCACACCCGGAAACTTGGTGCTGTTTCCAATTCTTTTCTGACATTTACTGTAAAACCAGCTCATATGTTCAGTCCTGTTTTGTAAATTCCTCGCGTGTGCCTCTTTTTTTTTTTTAAATATATAATAATTGTTGGTTATTTGGGATTTGCCATCACTTCTTTGGTATAAAGCTGTTTAACTAGTTGGCTGTTGGTTATTCGAGCAAATCGCAGTTGAATTCTCAAATCTGATAATTGCAAACAAACAAACAAATAAAACAAAAGCAAATGCACAGTGAAATCAAAACATCAGCTCCGTTGCACATTTGCCGGCTCTCGGATACACGGTGTGATTGTAATGCAGGATGGAATGTGTTACGCATTGTACGCTAATCGACCATCTGTTTCTCATTAGCCACAAAAACGCAAGAATCAATTTTCAGACATACTGAAGCTGATACTCACATAAGACGACGTGTGTAGTCTGATACCATCTCGACAGTTGAGATAATTATTTTTGGTTCTTTTGGGAATTTCAGAGTGCTTCTGAGAAGTTTGCTCAGCTCTAACTCGTGTATTTGGTATTTTGAGAGAAAGCGGTTCTCCGTTTTCGCGAAATGCACTCACGTAAGTGCCTCCTTCTTTCACAGCCGCAAAAGTAATCCTGTTCTATTCGACATCTTTAACTCTTTTGACTGGAAGCATTCACTGTGTGCTCATGAAAGCAATTGATTTTTTTTCTTTTACTGTTTTTTTTTCTTTGAATGCAACCAGACGTCTAGCCAGGAAGTGGAGAGCACGGGAGGAGGACGGTGCAGATTCAGCTCCTAAAGTGGCAAATGAACATAAAAGTACATCATTTTCTCCTTTTGATAAGAACTACTTATTGGAAATCAATCTCTATTCACACTGTTTTTTTGCAGCTCGTATTAGTCATTTTGTATTAGTATCTTGAATGCAGAACCTCTCCTTCTTTCAAGATAAAAAAAAAACAAAACAAAAACATTCATAAGGTGTCAGTTTAGCATCAGATCAGTTTATTCAAACCAAAAGGTGGAATACTTAGACAAAAATTTAAAGTGAGTGCAACAGCTCATTAAAAAAAAGAAAGAAAGAAACAACAGGATGTTATGAAGAAATGAGAAGTGAACCTGAATTCTTTCTATCCCAGACTGTAGATTCATTCATGCAGCCAATCAGTGACAGGCACGCATCACATGATTACAGTGCCACGCCCCCTACATTTGATCCAAGCTGATATTTTACACACGCCCACATCAGGAACACGTCATGAGCAGCGATCGAGAAAGCACACGTGAGTGTAAAGCACGTGAACGAGGAGGATTATTAATACCGTCACTGTTTTTTGTTTTTTTTTTCTTTTGGAAGAGAAATTAGAAAAAAAAAAGAGGTTTTTTTTCCCCTTAATGAACCCATTTGAGCTTACAGAATTAAAAAAAACTGCATCAGTTAAAAACAATCTGCCTTTTAGTGAAAAATTGTAATTGTTCACATTCTCGGTAAAGAATCGTGTTGATTTCGGCTTGATGGGAGGAGTCTCTGGCGTGAGAGTTTCCTCCCATCTTCAGGACAGAGGAGTTCACGCTTTGTGCTTCTCTGGAACAGGACGAGCGGAGGTTTTTGTTTGTTTCTGTTTTTTTTTTAAATTATTATTAACTTGAAATAAGAAAGGTTCATGAGGGAACAATTGTTTAAAGCTGCTGTCTTGGAAGTAATAATGCGTCTCAAAGATGATCCAGAACATAAAATATAACTATAAACAGATTTTAAAAACCAGGATGTAGCATGTTTTAATAAATTAGGGTGGCGTAAGAGGAATAAAACACTTCAGGATGTGCTGTTCGAGGACAATAACCAGCATCAGTGGGGAAACAAGAACATCATCACACCACCATGGTGTGGATTAGTTTCCTGTAGATATCATGACAAAGAAGGTTGGTCGGTTAATTAATTAATTGCTGTGTCCATCTCCCAGATAAATAATGCATTTCTTATCAAACTTGGAGTGAGGCGTGGCAGCTGAAGGCTGCCAAAATTAAAAAATAAAAAATAAAAAAGTCTCGGCCCGGTGATGCACATCAGGCTGAGATTTGAGCAGCGGCAAGATGATGGATGTCGCCGTCCTCAGAAATAAGTGTCATGAAGAAGAATGTGACTCTCGAATAAGTAACAATAATTCACGAGGATGTGTGATGACGCCGATGCATGTGCGGAACTCAGTGTTCCCTGATTAAATTTAAGGACATCAATAATGACCTGGAACTTCAGAGAAGAAGGAGAAGGAGGAGAAGGGGTGAAAAAAAAAGTCATGAGAGAGCTGCGAACGTTTGAGGAACGAGTGAGGCGGATAATTGTAGCCACTCGTTCCTGCAGGACTTTACAGCAATTGGTTTCACTTTTTTCCCCCTGCCTGAAGTCTAGCGTTATTAACTATTCATAAGAAAACATTATGCAGATGTGTATGGCGAGAGTCTATACGCTCTCCACACTCCTGATATTGAACATGTGCTGTGAAAATGACCCAAAGCGTAAACAAGAAAAAAAGAAACGCACACAGGGAAAGAGTTCTATGCTAAGCACAAATTTGATGCTGCAAACGGAGCTCATGCAATATTCGTGAGCGAGTATGAAGTCAGGTTTCATATGAATGCTTGGGGAGCTTGGGTGTTTGTTTGTTTGTTTTTTATTTATCTCGGAGAGACTCACAGGCCCGCACATGCCAAACTTTCCCCCGATGCCAGGTGCTAATTTAGCTCGCTGTGTAATCAGCTCGTTTTTGTGCTAATGTAATACAAATCGAACCATGCTCATGTATCACGTCCAGGATGATCGATAAATGTGATTTTTTTTCTCTCCTCTCATTGCCTTTAAACACTTTAAAATGAGTAATGAAATTAATTATGTCATCGTCGTTGTTTTTGCCCTTCCTGCTTTGTCACGTTACTCCAGTACCGGTTCGGGCGTGTGCGATTTCCATTTTTTCTCTCTACAAGATCCCAGTAAAATCTTGTCTGAATTCTTTAGTGTGTTCTCTCTCCAGATCAGATTCTAGATCATATCAAGAACAACAACAACAACTTTATCACACGTCCACTTAAGCTAATAAAGTTGCAGAAAACGGGCTAGCATCAACACAAACATTCTTCAGACTCATCTTACGGTAAATCAGGGCATTTCTTCTGTCCACAGGCGTCTTTTCAGTGTTTTGTCGTCGTTGTTACAGAACGTTTTGCTGTCCTGTGTGTTTTGCATCACCCTCTGCCATTCAAATCTGTCCCCTTGCTGTAGTGCTACTTCTAGATTAGCCTGCGTACCATGACGCGAGTTCCGATTCGTACCTCCAGCCTGATTTACAGCCAGCTTCGTGCTGATTCACTGAAAGCCTGTTTAATGATGCATGTTTTCGTTTGTTTATAATAAGGCTAATTCTTATGCTAGCCCATTTAATGCTCTGGTTACATCAACATTAGCTTTATATTCCGTCTTGTTTCTACAACATTAAATGTACACTTGTGGACAAAATGTCACTTTTGTGTAATTTTGGGATTTGGGTGATTTATTGGAACTGCTCTTTTTCTGTCACAGAATGATTATACAACAAACATCTTTAATAGGAAAAAGAAACAAGAATTTGGCACAAGTTTTGAACGAGTTTGGGCTGTCTGAAATCAGCACACAGGGTCACCATTCGATTATTAATTCAGTGGTACCAAAAGTTCCAAAATGCCTCAACTTGCCAAGACCAAGGTCTCTCTCTCAACTTCCTGTCAGTGATGACGATTGACTGCAGCTGGTCGCTTCTCTGTTCACAACATAAAAAGGGTTTGATTGACGCTTACTGGATTGACCAACGCACAGTGCAATGGGAAAGTCCAAGGGGCTCAGTGCAGATGTGAGAAAGAGGAGCATAGATTTACACACTCGGGAATGTCTCTTGGAGACGTTTCCAAACCATCGCAGATTCTAAGATCATCAGTTCAAACACCTGCATATAAGTACTGTGTAAGTACAGGATAAGTTATTGGGAGGTGGGAGTGGAGCCAGTTTGCTGGAAGAGGATCCAAACTGGACCCCTCAGCTGACAGGAAATTGGTTCAGACGGTTAGGAAAAGCCCAGGAACCACCAAGGCACAGGCCTTGGAACCACAGAACTGGAAGCTGCTGGAACACTGTCTACAGTCAAGAGAGTTTCACATCACCATGGACTGAGTGGCTGCTGCCCAATAAAGAAGCCCCTGCTCCAAAATCAACACCTTCAAGCTTGACTAATGTTTGCAGCTGATCACACGAACAAAGAAAAGCCTTCTGGAAGGCAGTTTTATGGTCAGATGAGAAAATCTGAGTCGTTTGGCCACAATGACCAGCTCTACAGAGGAACATTATACCCAGTGTAAAGCATGGTGGTGGTAGCATCAGGCTCTGGGGCTGTTTCACTGCCAGTGGAACTGGTGCACTACACAAAGTGGATGGAATCATGAAGAACCTCTGAATTCTTCAGCATAACCTCAAACCATCAGAAACTTGGGCACAGTTGTGTGTTCCAGCAGGACAATGACCCCAAACACACATCAGAGCTGGTTGTGGAGGATAAAGCAAGAGAATGTTCAGCTGTAAACAAGTCCTGAGCTTAACCCTGTCGAAAATATGTGTACTCTACCAATTCTGCCAAGAAGAGAGGACAAATATCCAGCCAGAATTCTAACAGAAGCTTGTTGATGGTGAACAAAAGCGTCTGGTGAAGGTGAAACCTCACTCAGGGACGTTTAACCATAAAATGTATAATTTTGACCCTGTATTGATTTCAGAAAAAACAAAAATTAAAAAAAGTGTGCACCAAATTCTTGTTTGTTTTTTTTTTCTCCTATTAAAGATGTATGTTGTAATCGTTCTGCAACAGAAAAAGAACAGTTCAGAGAGATCACTGAAAGACCAATCTGGCCATGACAATCATGTCAGTGTTGGTAAACATCTGCCTTCAACTGTAACTATAAATGGATTTAAAACAACAACAGTATGTGTCAGTCATTAATCAATTAAAAAAAAAAAGTATTCGGTGACAAACTCCTACCAAATTCTGGCTGGATATGAGGAGAAAACAAACACTTTCGAGGTGGTCCCAGTCACACCTCCCCAACACCACCTCATCGTTGATTAGTTTCCTGGAACACCACAGAGTGGATTACTCCTTGCTGTAGAGATGCAAATAACTCATAATATCCCAGGACTGATCAGTGGACGGGGAAGTTCTCCGTTATGTCAATGATGTCCATTATGCTAACGCAACTGAATTATCACATCCAGCTTTATTTAAACTACATCCCAAACAACATAAGTTGTTAGTCAGCGTAGCTCTGATGGATGTGTGCGCTCTTCAAGTTTTGTTGAACTGCTTCCCTGCACAAATTTCTCAATAAATCTCTCAACTCTTCGCCAATCACCGGTAAACAGGTAAACATCATTGATGTTTCCTTCTGCTCGCCTGCTTTCTGCTTAATCCTTCTTTCATCGATCGCAGAGTATTGACAGGCCAGGCAGGGCCACAGCGTGCTCAAAAGAGATTGCATGTGCTCAAACTTGACTCCCCTGAAACTTCCATTCAGCTGGAAACGCCGAGCTGCCACCTCCTGGGCTGCGAAAGCTATGAAAGGAGATATTCAGCACTATTCGGTGCATTAGTAAATTTTAAGTGTGATTCATCGGCCATCCTGCAGTGCTAAAGTAATAAAAAAAAAAGCCCAAGCGGAGTCTTTTTTGTTCGACGATTAATGACTTACAGCATGACACCACTCGGAATGCATGCTGCTTTCGCACGGGTAATTGCGTATTATGTGAAAGTGTGCTTAAAAATAGGAGACAGTATCTTGGAATCATCTCAAAGCATAAAAATATTCATTTTAACCACTTTATTAATCTCATAAGCTGACTCCCGTATCCCAGAGGTGATTTTTTAACCACAGGCTCACCTAGAACATCCTGAGTTTTGGGTCGATTTGAAATGGATGCGGACAACTGAAGGCAACAGCGAGCGCCTGAGCTTGTTGCCATGGATTCTTTCGCCTCCCCTGTTGCCAGTAGCAACAGATCAGTTCCCCAGCCGCTGCATTGTTCTGTGCTACAGTAAGTCTTAGATATCTGGTGCTTTAAATGAATAACTAAAGTACTACATCCACCAGGAGCACTGAACAGTTCAGAGTTTTCCTGAACAACATATACTACGTACACTCTGTAGTGTGTCAGTGAGCTAAGGAGGAAAAAATAAAAAAATAAAATCAGCATGTAAGCTACGCCAAAGCAAAAGAGAATCTCCTTTATTTATCTGTTTATTATATGCAGATTAATATGTAATAGAAAATCTATTTCTACTCAATAGCATTCTCCAGACCAGACCAGGCAGCAGCAGAGAGGAAAAACAACAGAATTTTCCACAAGAATCTTAGGATTTGTTGGTGGACTGAGACAGCTAATTTATTTATTTATTTCTTGTATATTTTTCAGATGTGCACCAAGGTAGAAGGAAGAAAATAATGAGGTGAAAGTCTGGAGCAAGCACTATTTAAAAATAAGGGCCATCTCAATTTTTTTAAACAACCAAAGCGATCTCAGTCCCGCCTTCTCGGTTTCTCGTTGCTCACAAGACCGAAGCTCGCAGATCCAAAGCTTGTGAACGAATGTCAGTGCAAAACAAAGAAGCAAATGTGTGGCTTTTTCCATCCTGTGTCCTTTCCCCTTCAGTGAATTTAGTGACTTTATAAAAATCGGTGAAAATTGAACCAATGAATTCACAAGTCTTGCCATGGATTCTTTCACAAGTCGTGAGCCAGTAGAAAGCAAGTGGGTGGGACTGTGCTCTCTTTTGTCATTGACAAACTGTTTATGATGAAGTCATAACGTAACATACTGTAACCTGTCCTTTTCCCTTCACTGTGTTTGCTCTCCTGTTGGGGAAATTATACCAGGTGTGATTTGACCTCAGCTTTATAGCTTTCCAGTGTCTATAAAACCTAGAGCCAGGCTTGTAGTACTTGAGTCCTAGCCTGGGCCCGCCCATCCTAAGTGTGACGCAACACGGGGGGCTGTTGCGAGCTTAGTCTGGCAAGGCAAGCTATCTCCAGCTCTTCCAAGCTCCCGAAAAATCGGGAGACAATCAACTTTGAGCATCTCCAACGGCCCTGGGTAGAGGCGTGTTCAAGGCAGTGACGTAGTAGAACTGTGACCGGAAGCCATAGATTGTTTACAGAATCTATGCCGGAAGCGCTTCATTCACTAGAAACATTACAAACATGGAGCAGCGGCAAGCCTTTGACACAGCGGTAGATGCTGTATTGAAAGCATTCAACGGGAAGTTCTCATTGAAAACAGAGCAAAGAGCAGCCCTGGAGGTATTTATCTTCTTCCTGTTACTCAAGCAGTTTCCGTCGCGTCACATACGTCAGAGGAAAGAGTGATGTGATTGGTTTAAGCTTCGTCACAGCCTTTTCTGGCTTCGACCAGTAGCAAACTGAGGCATTTCAGGGAGGCGGGTCAACCACACCTTTGGGAAACGGTTGGGCTTAATATCTTTGCCAGACCAAATGCTCGCAGAGCTTTGAAGTCGCGTTAGCCAGACTACTTGAGTCCAGGACTCGTACCCTAATTTTAAGGACTCGTGACTTGACTTGGACTTGAGCACTGATGACTCGGACTCGTGCACTGATGACTCGGACTCGTGCATTAACTGCATTTGGACTCATAAATTGGAGACAAGGAGTTGGATTTTTTTTCTTCATTTTTTGTAACATACCATAATAATTTGGCATAAGATAGTTATATCTACATTAATTTTTAATACTAATTTAATGCAAAAGAATGCACATTCACCTGTTCATACGTCATGTTCAGGAACAAACTAATCCTCAAACTTCAGTCGCCATTTGGCGAGACTCCACCCAGAGAAGGAAGTGACACGCTATGTTCATTGCCCTGTTGATAGTGGGCGGGGCTTGCTGAGTGATGAACTAGAGAGTGTTAACCATCTCTCATGTTATTTGCCCTGTTGATAGTGGGCGGGGCTTGCTGAGCGATGAACAAACTTTTTATCTGTAGCCTATAAACTAAAATGGGGCAGTCGAGCAGGAACGTTAATCCAACACAGTAGCAGGGATGCTTTCACATAAAGGCAGCAACAGACACCATCAAATGGTGTGGTTGGAGTCTTATTCTTGGACTCAGATCAATCATGGACTCGACTTGAAATTTTCTTTAATGACTTGGAACACTGGGAACTCGAGACTGGAATCAGACTCGAGGTTTAGTGACTCGACTACAACACTGGCTAGAGCTAATTCATAGACATTGGCCTGGGTGTCATTCATGGTAGGAACAGCAGGGACGTGTCCCTAACACTTTTTCCGATAACCTAAAATTGTCCCCAACCACAATTTTTTAAATCTCAATTGGATATACAATGAAATTAAATGCCCTTTCCATCAGTTCTACAAAGGGTTAACTCGCTCATGATCTTACTGGATGAGAAATCGGGTTTCTATTGGTGTTTGTTTGCTTTGTTCCTTCCTGGAGTGTATTTTGGAGGACAACAGTGCAGTGCTTAGTCAGAGCAGAAAGCTCAGCTCGCTAGAGAACATTCCAGGCCGTCTGTCGCAGCTGCTTTACCTTCTGCGATCGTAACATTATGATGCCGGTATCAAATTAAACACATGTTGATGGCTCAGTGATATGGAAGACACAGTCAGGTGTATTGGGCTTACGGAGCAGGAATTGTAATAGTCTTGCTAATGTTAACACTGTATAGACAAATACATTTAGGTGCATTCATGTTATAGGCTATAAATAGCTAGGACACTTATGTAGCTAAGATTAACAGGTGACGTAGTTAGCAAGTAAACTAAATGTTATTACAAGGTGTGGTGTCCAAAGTGATTGTGCTATTAAGTTTGACTTGGGTAAGATTAAACGTTCTTGTTCTTCTAATGTTGGGATTATACCCGAGAGAGAGAGAGAGAGAGAGAGAGAGAGAGAGAGACCATTTCAGCTGTGAGCTTTGGTGTTGTCTCAGAATGTATTCCTGCTTCAAACATCATTAATAGGATTTCCAAGGGTACAACCCACAGCCCCCCTTCCAAATGTACATCTCCACCAATTTCCAAATCAAACCTAAACCCTTTAGACATTGGCATCTCTACTAATCTCCTCTGACCTTCTCTGCACTCCTCTCTCCCCAGAATGAATGTCTGAATTTAGCCATTGAAGTTTCAGTTAGGACGGCACGGTGGTGTAGTGGTTAGCGCTGTCACCTCACAGCAAGAAGGTCCTGGGTTTGAGCCCCGTGGCCGGCGAGGGCCTTTCTGTGCGGAGTTTGCATGTTCTCCCCGTGTCCGCGTGGGTTTCCTCCGGGTGCTCCGGTTTCCCCCACAGTCCAAAGACATGCAGGTTAGGTTAACTGGTGACTCTAAATTGAGCGTAGGTGTGAATGTGAGTGTGAATGGTTGTCTGTGTCTATGTGTCAGCCCTGTGATGACCTGGCGACTTGTCCAGGGTGTACCCCGCCTTTCGCCCGTAATCAGCTGGGATAGGCTCCAGCTTGCCTGCGACCCTGTAGAACAGGATAAAGTGGCTAGAGATAATGAGATGAGAGATGAAGTTTCAGTTACACCAAAAGCTAAATCCTCCTCCTGTCATCATCATCAGGTTTCCCCCAGGTTTAGGGGGCAGCCATTTGATTTGACGCTCCCATTCTTTTTGCATCTTCAACAGCATTGCACTCTTCTAGATCTTCTTCAGTACATCCTTTCCAGGTCTTCCTTGGCCTTCCATGATTTCTTCAACCATCAACTTATAATCTATAAACTTGACCAAGTGCCTCGTCATCTTCTCTTCTTTTTCTTCTGATGTGACCAAACCCTCTCAATCTCTTCACCATCAATATTTTATCCAACTGTCTCACACAGCATCGAGCTGCTACCTCAACTGATCCAAAAGGTTTGCCCAGCATTTGGAATCCAAGTCAAAAACGTCCCGAACGCAACCATCCGGTGTCACCATTATTTCAGTTTTGGGATGTAAAGTACATTCTACATCATTCGTGCACAGAGGTTCAGTTGCTGCAGTGGTTTTGGAGCCAGATTTGGAGTTCATTGCTGTTATTAAATGGCGGGATGGGAGCCAAATACCAGTGCTAAGTGTATGCTGGCATAGGGCCACCCCTCATTTATTATTTGGGTACTCTAATTTCAATTACACTCCACTTTCTCTTTTACTCTGTAGTTGAATCTGGAACCGACTCTCCAGCTAATCAAATCCACAATCTATGTTCTACTCAGCATTTTCTCATGTCTTTTATAATTGGGATTCTCTTCCAATTACAACTACTGTACCCTCACATATTGAATATATTGTGTATTTTTAATTGACTCTGTTCATATACGTTTGTAGTCAACAAGTGTATTAATAATGAAAGCAGTACAGAATAAAAGTAGAAGGTTGAGTAGAGTAATGAGGAAAGTAGATTTGAGTTGACTGAAGAGTAAATTCTGCCAATCACATAATCCTGAAAACAGAGTACAGACAGGTTCAAACTGTTTATTAATATATTTACAATGTCATTCCAATTCTATGCGACACTAATATAAACTTACTCAGTACTTTCATCTAATCTCTAACATCTATCGAGGATGGACATTCGCTCTAATCTCCAAAATATACCATATAATCTACTGTGATCTCTAATCTACACTCTAGAGTAGAGTGCACACCCTACACTCTAATCTACACTGTACTCTATAAATTATTCTAATCTCTAATCTGATCCAGGTGACTTTATTCTCTACTCAGATTTTAGTTAGACTACACTGTAACCTCAACTCTAAACACTCAACTCACTACTCTAAATCTCATCTCATCTCATTATCTCTAGCCACTTTATCCTGTTCTACAGGGTCGCAGGCGAGCTGGAGCCTATCCCAGCTGGCTACGGGCGAAAGGCGGGGTTCACCCTGGACAAGTCGCCAGGTCATCGCAGGGCTGACACATAGACACAGACAACCATTCACACTCACATTCACACCTACGCTCAATTTAGAGTCACCAGTTAACCTAACCTGCATGTCTTTGGACTGTGGGGGAAACCGGAGCACCCGGAGGAAACCCACGCGGACACGGGGAGAACATGCAAACTCCACACAGAAAGGCCCTCACCGGCCACGGGGCTCGAACCCGGACCTTCTTGCTGTGAGGCGACGGCGCTAACCACTACACCACCGTGCCGCCCCATAAATTTAATATTTAACACTAATATATATTATCGTATCATATGACATGACTATAAGAGACTCTATGTCCTAATTTCTAATCTGTGATTTCTTCTATAATTTCCTCTGTCTAATCTCAAATCAAGTCTCTGTTATAATAATCTCTATATGTACTACTACTCAAGGCCGGATTAACTACTGTATATGGGCCTCACAGCCAGTGGGGGGGCACCACATGACAAACTTTAAAAATATTTTTTGTGAATGTTTGTACACTTAAAATGGTTATACACTTGACATTGTTAAATAGTCATATATAATTCATCATGAACACTAATTTCATAACAACAACAATCATAATTCTGAGCAAGAGTGGCCTATGTGACCATTAACCCCCCTTTCCTCAACCTGTCAGTTGAGCCAGTCCACCTACGGTGAAATGTAGCAATTTTTTTAAAAACCGCAGTAGAAATGAAAAATGGACAGACATCAATTGAGTGGTTGTGCGAAGAGAAAATTAAAAAAAGAGAAAGACTCCAGGCGTGTAGCTGCAATTAAAAATGTTCCAGTGTTAGATCGTTTTTTTATAAAAACATCGACAACTGCTGTCACTACCAGCGCTGAAGCTGAAGCTAGTGAAATCAGCGATGCTAGTGAGGGAGATGGCCCTGCTAGCACTCGCCGGGGAGATGCTACAACCACAGCCAGAGGGGTCGGCGATGACCTGGATCCCCTTGAGGAAGATGGGAGCGAGGGAGACCCCGGGGAGGAGGAGATGTGCGAAGCCACTTTAAGCCAGGTAGAGATCAGTTCACACCATGGGGACGAGAAGGAAGACGAGGGTGTTATGGATGTCAACCCAGCGCAGCAGCCGATGCCAGTAGAACACTTCTCTATTTCAACTGATCCTGCGCTATGGGGAGAACATGTCTAGGTTCATACAGAACAGATACTCTTTGAATTGATACCCATTGTACATCTGAATATGCCGTACTGGATGTTATTTGAATTTATATTTCGAATTGAGACATTTGAATATGTTGCCAAGATCGATGCTATTTTAATTGATACACATTTTGAATTGGCACATTTGAATCTGCTGTATTGTATATAGATGGATGCTGTTTAAATTGCTGATGCTGTTTGAATTGATGCACATTTTGAATTGAGACATTTGAATATGGATAGAATAGAGTATGGATGCTTTGAAGGTTTTTATTGAGACATACAAATATATGCTGCTCATTTTTGAATAAGACATTTCAATATGCCTACATGCATATCGTTGGTTGTTTTCAGTGAATTTGATGGGCTGATGTAGCCTACTGTACTTAATACATTTTCAATGAGGAAGAATGACCTTGTTTATGTGTACTATTGTTTATGTATATGCTACTATTTTTGACAGCAAAGGGCAAGGTTTGTGAGTGTGTGCAGGAGGTTACTGAACGTGTGCGCGCAGGGTGGTGGTGGTGGGGGGGCACTTGAGGTATAGTGCCCAGGGGCACCGCATTGGCTTAATACGGCACTGCTACTACTCATATTCCTGATCAAATTTGACACCGATCAAACATTAGGTTCACGCTCTGAGACGCTTTCTTGACTCTAATCTGATCTATAACGGAATCTTAAAACCTCCTATGTAATCTATATGACTTGACTCTCTGGTTTATCCATTTCTACTCTACTGTAATATTTACTCATTACTCAGAGGTACTTGTAATATTTAATACTCTATGTGCTCTAATGTCTCCTCTACTATCATGATAACTCTAATAACAGCCCTGACTCAGACTTTACGGTCCTTTCGACTCTAATCTCTAATTTCCTTTCAATACAATCTCAATTTTGTTCTTCATTACTATAATAACAATCTCTACAATTCTTCATTGTCTGCTTTCTTGAATCTGATGTACAATGTAGTCTGTAATTTTCTTTAATCTCGAAATTCAGTTGTAATTTTAATTCTATAATCTAATCTACTCTATAACTCTAATCTCCATTCATTACTCTAATAAGGACTCGATATATGCTCCAGTCCAAAACTATATAGTGTATATATCAATCTAAGCTCTATTGTCATTACTTTAACATCCACAGGACTCTCCACACACACTTTGCTGTCTTGTTAATAACGCTAATTTTAGCCCCGTTAACCTTTTTCTGTGAAGCTCCACTCTCGGTGTACTACGCTCATTACTCTTTCCTCTTCTCCACTCTCATCTCCAACGCCTCTGATGAAAAGCAGGCACTGGATCGCAAAACAAGCAACTACACAACTTGTAAACAACAGATCACCAACACAACTGATGTCAACAAGAACAGAAAGAAAAGAGAGGGCGAGAGAGAGAGAGAGGGAGAGAGTGGAGTGTGAACTTGCGATGACTCACTCAAGACCATTAGCGCCGTGCTCCTTCAGTGTCCCTCAGGCTATGACACACTGCGGCAAACCTCACAGCTCGAGCCGCTCGTGTCCCTCTCCTGATCCAACCTCCACTAACGTTTCATCCTTTTCATTCAAGCACGGCATCCATAGCAGGAATCCGATCAGCATGGACGTGATCAATGCACATGTTTGACCTGCGATGAATGAGGAAAGCTTAAAAAGGTCTTGACCTGCAGAGTTGAGTTATTACACTCTTAGATATATTTACGACTCTAATCCCACGTCTACTGCAGGACAGAGTTGGACAAAGTTGCTTTTAAAAATACTTAAGTATTAAAAGGACATTTTCTGTCAACACATTGTTGAATTATTGCCACAACACTTGCAAAACCTAATGCCTCTGAAGCAACCTACTGGAATTTCTGACTCGGGTGTAGGACCTGTAGAATAAACGCCTGGCAGAATGTTACAAAATGAAACACAACTGAAATGACAAAAAAGATCCACCGTCATTTTCATTTTTTTTTAACCCTCCTCCCCACCCTCACAAAGCAGCATGGCAGTGTTCTGACCCAGCCCTGGCAGTGTTCTGACCCAGCCCTGGCAGTGTTCTGACCCAGCCCTGGCAGTGTGCGCACACGCATGTATGTGTACGTTAATCATAAAGACGGTGGAATCGCAGCTTGCAGCTTGCTCAGAAAATAAATATGCTAAAACATATTTCTGAAAAGACTTCAGATAAGTTAACGTTATTCATGTTAGCGTAACTCTGTTTTTACATGCTAACTAACAGTGTCCAAGTTAACTAGCCATGTGTAAATGTTAGCCATGGACAAGGCGATGGCAACCTGGTGGGCACAGCCATAGAAAGTCATTTGACTAACCAGACTGCATAGCTATTGCAACATTATCGCTAGCTCTAAAAGCACAGATAACTTCATTGCAAGCTTTCTCTTGGAATAAAACATTTACATTCCTAAATATGCTTCCGCAGGTTGGACGGTGAGTTTTTGTAAGCCGTGATGTGGTTCGTTTTAGGTAAACAAAGCAAACATTTAAAACTAAATGAATCTTTATTCCTTTCAGAAAACTGAAACATGGGTTCTGGGTATGGCCACGAGTGCATGCATTCTCCAGAAGAACCGCCTCCTTCCATTCTGCCATCAACTGAACAATCATGTTCAAATAACGCTGCTGAGAAATCATTGAACTTGATTTTATCCAGTCTATGGACATGACGTGACCCTAGTGATTACTGATCGGCTGTCTCAGAGTCACCTGAGAAAAAAAAAAAAAATCACGTTTTAGAAAAGAAAAGAAAAAAAAAATCCACTTTCAAAGCTGCTCCATAGTAACGAGGACCTTGATAGAAATGTAATGGAGTGAAAAGTACGATATTTGCCTTGCAAATGTACTGAAGTTAAAGTCATAAGTTTCCAAAAAATAAATAAATAAATAAAATAAAGTGCAGATACTCAAAAAGTGTACTTAAGTACAGTACTTGAGTAAATGTACTTCGTTACTGTCCACCTCTGCTGAAGGAGTAATACTTATCAAGTGCCTATATGCTATTCTAAGGTTTATTAATTTCAGTTCTTCCTTAAAAGGCCTGCACTGTCAAATAGGGGTACGGTAGGAGTCCATTTCTGTCCCACAAAGGACAATCTACACTAACGTACCCCCTAGGGCTCACTAGTGGACCTCAAGGTAACTATGTGTACCTATTTAAGGCCAAAAAGGTACATACATGTTCCCAAGCAGTCACTTGTACAAGTACCTTTGAGGGTACTGATCCAGTGACAAGCCGCTGTACCTTTAGGGGTACAATAATGTACTTTATTTTCTGAGTGTGTGGATGAAACGACAAGCTCGTATTGATATCACAATATGCTTTTTGGTGATATCATGATAAATTACAAAAAAAAAAAATTAACTATAATGAGCAATTACAAACCTGCAACGACCTGGCGACTTGTCCAGGGTGTACCCCGCCTCTCACCCATAGGCAGCTGGGATAGGCTCCAGCTTGCTTGCGACCCTGTACAGGATAAGTGGCTACAGATAATGGATGGATGGATGGATGGATGGATGGATGGATGGATGGATAGTAATTACAAACTTTATAAGTACTTTTCAGTGTTGATTAAAAAAAAATCTGAAAATGTCAATCATTAAATTGACTCCACTGTTTTTTTCCCATGCAATGCAGTACATTTGGTGTATCGTAGAAATCACTTTCAAGTGATGAAATTTTGTGAAATGTCACAGCGCCCACCCTGTAACTTCTACATTTCTACAATGTGCCCTCACCTCCTTTAGCTACTCCACAATCCACTTTCTCAATCATAGCATATTCGTACAGTGCTGAGAAAAACAGTTATTATTCCAAAGCAGCTTAGCAGAAATCCACGCCTAGACCATTAACGAGTGAGCCGATGGTGACAGCAGTGACGAACAACTCCCTGAGATGATTAGGAAGGGAACTCAAGAGGAAGTAAGACACCAAACAGGGAGCCATTTGTCCCTTTGTTTGCCAGCGGATAGCGGAATTATTACGAGGAAGAAGTGTACAAGTACGGTCGAAACACAATCAGGTTAACGAGACCAAGGACTGCTGAGATACACCGAGGGCTGAGGTTGTGTTTATCAGCAGACCGAAAGGAAAATGAGCCGTTTGACAGGGACAGAACGATGAATGTGAAAATAGTCTGAAATGCAAATCATAACATAGCAGCAGTTTTAATAAGTGATAATTGTCAGTGTGATATCTGGATGAGTAATTCCGGAGCGTAAACAACGTGCAAAAAGATCACAACCGTGATGGAATAGGTCTGACAATATTTTTTCTATGCATCTCAATTTGCATCATTTATCAACTAATTTTTTTTGTACATTCATGAAAATTAAAAACCAGATATACAATACTCACCATCCTTTGTTTTACGTCTGATGCACATAAAGATAAAAGAACAATACCAGACTTTATAAAGCTGCATGAGACGCTTTATATTTGGGCATTTCTTCAGCAGAGAGGCCAGAATTATGATGTTCTTCAGATTGAGTCAACTTGTCAGCTCAGTGATCTTGCAAAAGTCTGGAATCCATGGCAAAATGTCCTGAAAACCACATTTAAAAATCCCCCCCCCCCCCCCACAATTATAGCAGCATCGCTTCAGAGAAATCTTGGTTTGAGTTTTAAGAAATGAAAGTTCAGGTTATTTTTCTGATGTCATTCCGATACTGACTTTTCTTCCCTCAGAAAAGATTTTGTGTTCAGAGTTAAACATAACCGATTTTTCGATGCTTTTATAGGATCAAAAGACCCCATACAGTGTGAAATTTTATTTAATCCCATTATCTTGACTACCGCAACTTTAAAAAAAAAAAAAAAAAACTACCACATTTTGCTGTGAATGTAATTCCGTGACTAAAGAATTACACATTCATGGAACACTAAAAATTAATTATTACAGCAGTTCCTCATATTTATGGTGACTAGTGTGTGTTCATGTCATGTAACCACCAAACAGACCTAAATATTACTAAAAAATTCCTTATTTTATATTAAATGGCACGTTTTTTGTTGCGTGTCTCCTTCATAGTATGAACCATTGAGAAGCAAAAGAAGCTGAGGGTGCCTATACTTTTGTCTTGTTAAGTGCTGACTTTGTCAGATATTAAAATTCGACACAAAACACAAGCAACTGTGTCTGGATTTTAAATGCAGTTCTTTCATAGAAGAGGCATAGACTGTTGGTTAGGATCATCATCATCATCATCATCACAGGCCATTAAAGTGATATTTGGCAGCACAGATGCAAGATGGGAGAAAGCACACCGGTATTTGAGCAGACAGGTGTTCTGTTTGGATTGTACGATTCTCTTATAAACTCTACATTGATTATCAGGGTTTAATCAATGCAATCAAATTATTAGTCAAACCCAAACACACTAAAAATTTCTGGTTTACACCCAAATCTCATGCCTGCTTCAGCAGATCATCTCACCTGGAGACCTGGAGTCGTACCCAAGAGCTGCTGCTCTAATCACTGTTTGGATTATGAGCCGTTGTATTTTCTCTTAATGTTTTATTATTCAGTTTATGTCTTTACTTTTATTTGATATGTTAAACCATGACATGAGCGTGTGTTGTGCTAGGATGAGATTTATTTCTAAAAGTGCATTTTTGTTTTTTTTCTTGCCAGTGTTTCGAGGTAGCTATGTGTTCCTGATTCTATAAAGATTGAATGTCATCTGTGGATGCTTTTCAGCTTGATTGACCACATGCAGCTAGAAGTAAGTTTTCTGATTCCACAGTAACTCTGGATGGCCTTTCTGTTTCTTCATGTGCAGCAGTAAAAGACCTCGGGGTGATTGTTGACTCCAGTCTTTCATTCGAAACTCACATTGATAACGTTACCCGGATAGCTTTCTTTCATCTCAGAAATATTGCTAAGATAAGAAATTTAATGTCACTACGTGATGCGGAAAAACTAGTTCATGCTTTCGTTCCCTCCAGGTTGGATTATTGTAATGCCTTACTGTCTGGATGTTCCAATAAGTGCATAAACAAGCTCCAGTTAGTTCAAAATGCAACAGCAAGAGTCCTTACTAGAACTAGAAAATATGACCCCATCACCCCTGTCTTATCCACACTGCATTGGTTCCCAATCAAATTTCGTATTGATTATAAAATACTACTATTGACCTTTAAAGCACTGAATGGTCTCGCACCACAGTACCTGAGTGAACTTCTGCTCCTCTGTGACCCGCCACGCCGACTTAGATCAAAAGGTGCAGGCTATCTGCTGGTACCTCGTATAGTGAAGGCTACATCAGGGGGCGGAGCCTTTTCTTACAAAGCCCCACAGTTATAGAATAGCTTTCCAAGTTTCTTTCTACCCCCCCTTCCCTCTGTCTGTCCCTCTGAGTTATGCGTCAGTCCTGAGACACCAGTAAGATCCTGACCTCTTCTGCTCCTCGGACCTGCCTGATCCATCCTGATGCCCTACGTCTGGCTGGAGTCTCATCGCATCACTCCTGTAGAGGACGGCCCCATATGGACAGTCGAAAGTCTCATTTGGAAGACGCTCTGGACACTTACAATAACACATTTGCGTCTGAGGACGACTGTTGAATTGTTAACTTTAGGACTGCGGTTGTCATGAACAGTTTTGCACTCAAGTCTCCATCAATGAACAGTTTATAACTTCAACAAAACAGACTTCATGTTAAAACTATAATGAATTTCCTGGTGACACAGTTATACTTTGTGACTCTACAGGATACCGCTATAGAAGTGAGTTATTTATAATCATGCTGTCTGTTATCACCCAGATGAGGATGGGTTCCCTTTATACTCTGGTTCCTCTCGAGGTTTCTTCGTCATGTCATCCGAGGGAGTTTTTCCTCACCATCACCACAGGCTTGATCATTGGGGATAAATTAAGGATAAAATTAGCTCATGTTTAAAATCTTTAATTTTCTGTGAAGCTGCTTTGCGACAATGTCTGCTGTTAAAAGTGCTTTACAAATAAACTTGACTTGACTAGTCAATCTGATGCATCGGTCAGACTCATAACATGTAGCGCATGCTATAGTTACAGCACTAAGACTTTTTTTTTTTGGGGTGAAAGTCTTTCTGGTTGTTGAACCTTCTCTGCTGGGAAATAAAGTCCAGACACAAACTCTGCTCGTCCCTGGTGCCTGGGTTACGGATTCATCTCGACTAGACTGCATGGATCTGATAAAGTATCAACTCAGAGGATACGACCGAATGTGTAATATGAAAAGATATTTAAAAAAAAAAAAGTCAAATAAACCCTGCTCTATATTTAAACTGTAATTGCACTTCTCATCACATGAGTGATGCTTATTCCGTTCTGACAGCCCTCTCTCATATTTCGTCTGTTACTGATTTTGTTAGTATTCTCCATTTAGAAAGCACTGATCATGCTTGGATGTGATTAAATGATTAGAAGGTCTTACAGGAACAGAACAGAGCGCACCTTCATCACTGCGCGATTGACTGGAGCCATGTTGCGTAAAGTGCTCTGGGGAAGAGCCCTCGCTAAATGAATAAATACAGGCCTGAATATATCGAGCAACACTGTGTAATGCTGCTTAATAACGTTATATCTTGTTATCTACTTACAGCCTCTCGGAGTTAATCATTCGAACATCTCAGAAGTGCGGCATGCTCCATGGAAAAGTGGCGTGACTACCAAGCTTAGCATCAGCGTACTATTTTTTTTTTTTTGTTAACTAAAGCTCCAATAATTACCCTCAAACTGTCTAACCAAGTTTCTTCCACTTGGATAGTCAATTAAGATACAGCTGTGGTTTAAGAAAAGACTAATAACAGCGACAGTCTTGCTTATTAGCCACTGCTTTTCCAAGAACCTGCATGAGAGACAGGACAGCAGTTGTCTCGCCAGATCAAGCCCTGTGTGTTTTTCCTCCTCCTCCATGTGTCTTACATTTCCCTCAGTCAATGCCTTATTTTTTTTTTTTTTTACCTCCAGGCTTCAGTCGCATTATCAAATCTCCTTTTGCTCCCTGCGCATCCCTTAGCAAAGGCAATTATGCTGAAACTACAGGCCCTGAAGTCGTGAGTCAATGTTACTTTGAGCCAAAGTGAACCTTTTTAATTGGCACACATTCAGAACCCAGGGAAAAAAATGAATAAGAATAAGCTATGAAGTGAGTTAAATATGCCCCCCCCCGACTGTCACAAGGATGATATGCTCAGACGAAACTCATAGGGGGGGAAAAGGGGCCTGCTGATTTTTTTTTTTAATATGATGAGAAGGAAAGAAATCCATTTGAAGAATAGCAAAGCTTCCGCGGGATTTTGATGCCTCCTCCCATTAGAGAGCCGTTCACAAGAAGCAGAGCACATTTATGAAAACATTAAATCAAACTCGCCATCTCGACGGCGCTCACAACTGCAACCTGATTTGACAAATTTGACAATCGGATATTGCGCAACTAACTGTCTGGGTAACAACAAACCTGGGTGGGTTTGATTAATATACGAATTTGCACCTCTGGTACAGCTCAGAAACCTGCTGCAGCCTTTGTGACGCACAAAATTCAAGCTTGCAGCACATCCTCACTGGCTGCAAAGCAGCTCTGACCCAGGGCCGATACAGATGGCACCATGACCACGTGCTCCGGAAACTGGCAGAGGTGTTCGAGGAATGCAGGCTCAAATCCACTAGAGCCAGCCCGTCATCCTCCAAACCGTGGATAGGTTTTGTTAAACAAGGAGCAGAAGCAGGAACCATCAGCCAGAGGGAGTGGTCCATCTTGAAATCCGGATACGAGTGAAAGATGAAAGTTGACCTTGACCAGCAGCTCAAGTTCCCTCCCAAAATAGTCATTACTTCCCTACAGCCAGATATAATTCTGTTGTCCACCTCTGCTAAAATGGTAATCTTGGCAGAACTCGCAATACCGTGGGAAGAAATGGAGGCAGCCTTCGAAAGAAAAAAGGAGAAGTAGTTTAGCGAGCTTGCTGCAGCTTGTACAGAAGCAGGGTGGAAGATATGTACCTACCCTGTCGAAGTCGGATACAGAGGCTTCGTTGGAAAATCCACTCAGCAGCTACTGAAGACCCTTGGAGTCACCAGGTCCAAGCAGAAGGCGGCCCTCAGGGAACTGGCTGAAGAGGCAGAGAAAGGGAGCTTCTGGCTCTGGCTCAGAAGAAGAGACCCAAAGTGGGGGAACCAAGGATCTTTGGGCCAGCCACAGGAAGTGGTAGGGAAACATCCCTATTGCTGCCCCACCACCTAGAGATGTTTTGCCCCTTTGAACCCAGAACATCTGTGAAGGGTGGCTCCCAGCCGACGACCCTGTGGCTGGCCCACTGGCACCGGCAGAGGTGCAACAGGCAGAAATGCCCTGCAGGTAACACCTGTACCGGTACTTCCAACTAAATACAGCCATGAAAAACATCATCCATTGATCATTAACACCATAGCGCATGGATGAACCGAGCCAAAATAGCAAAATCCTTTCGAGAGAATCAAGCTTGGTTCGAAGAAAATGGAGGTCCTTGAGCAATAACAAGCAGAATTCAGCCAAAAGATGGCAACAGATATTCTAGAAAACTTCATCTTGTCGGTCTAGATGGTTTATACAAAGATTTAGTTGTTTTTTTTTTTCCTCAGAGATTTTAAAATGATCTGTAAGAATGTATAGGTTAGTTGTTGGTCCGCTGAAAGTGTGCTGAAAGAAGGGAAAAATGCAAGCAGCTTTGGAATTTCAGTACGTTGTAATTTAATACTCAAAAGTACTAAAGTATTCAAGCTACTAAATATTGCAAATCCTACACTTTGCTCCTGATGCGTCTTTGATGAACATCAACAAATTTCCTCAACAAACAGCATGAAGGAATCGGAACAAACGGTAGATTCTTTCCGTCTCTCACACAAACTGAGATCTGAAGTTTCTGGGTTGAGTGTTTTTGAGCTAGCATTACCGACAGGGTTACATCACACCCCTTCTATGGCTCATAGGCTGTGCAACTCTCCCTCACTCTAATCCAAGTCATGTGCAAGCCATGACTTCAAGTTCAAATTCAAGTCCTGTGGCGATGGGCAAGTGGCGAAGCAGCAGGGGCAGAAACACTGGAAGCTGTAGTCACAAACCTGCACACAGGCGGCCCAGGGTATAGGGTCGAAACAAAGCAGCAGCAGAGTTCGGCAGCCCCCGGTGTCTGAGCAGCCTTGTTTAAGATTCACTCTGCTCAACTCCATGGAGGAAGGGGCTAGAAAAGGTGCTCCAAACATAGCCTGCTTCACCTCACCCTGGCCAGCACACCGCGGCTGGTGGGATCCCACTCAGCGGACAAAATACAACAAAAAGATAGCGAAGGTACTCAACCTTGGCATGTGGAACATCAACATGTGGGCATACCTTCAAAGCCCAGATTGGCTTCATCAGTGGCCTCTGGACCCACAATTCCCACCCACCAAATTGAAGTCATGGTCATCTTAAACCCTGAAGGACGAACATCACTATGGCTAATACTGATATTTGATTTAAATTACATGACTCACAGAGGAGAAATTCATACTTTGGGACCTTAAGTCACCTTGAAAGTTCACAAACAACAACAACAACAACAACTACTACTACTATGACTACTTCACTTGCATATTAAGGTTAATGCTGCCTTCAAGGCCTGTCCGAAATATTGCAATTATGGACTGAATGCTATGACACTGACGTAAATAAAACTCAGGAACTCACATTTTGTTGGGGGTGGGGTGTCAAAAACAAGGGCTAATTTTGCATGTTAACAGTCCTGTTGGTACGCATTTTATGAACAACTTTGCACTGATGCTCATGAGGAATAGCCTTTCTACTCGTACGAAACAATTATTTTATTTCAAAGCCACTTTAACAGACATCATATTGTATCACATCCTCTGAACTTGTACACAAACTTCCAAGGAGTCACTCACAGGCAGCATACAATATAAAAACCGTCTCATTTGAAATTAAGCTGATGTAACTCAGTAGTAACGGAACACCATGTCACGTGGAATCACTATCAAATCTTAAGTTCATGTAAATATTAAGGATAAAGTCTGGGGTTGACACTGGGAATTAACACTGGAGCGTATTGGATTGGGTTTGATGGTCAGGTGTTCACAAACATTTGGCTGAACAGTGTATAGAGTATACGTGGTGGTTTGGGCTAAACCATGAAAATGTTACCATGTTCGATTTTTTTTTTTGATGAAAACACACTCTGGCATCTCAACTTTCAGAAACTATAAGTATCTTTCTCATGAGAAGGTGCTCACATGAGCCTGCCAGGCAAGTAGGTGGCAATAGTGCATCAAACCATGATGTTGAATGTTAAAAGCATGAGAGAAAATGCTCTACCTGGTCCCATGGACAGTGCAGCCTTTTCATCATTAAGTCGTCCTCAGACGAACTTGACAGCGGAAGGACAATGATCCTTTTGCAAGCTTAATAATCAACTCTTCTACGATCTGCAAATCTGCAACTGCAACCACTTGATATGTCTGGATACATTTCCAAAACTATTAGCGTTATATGCTTGCATGTGAATCCCGGAGGATTAGTGATACCCGTGAATGCGGATTGTGATATGGAGTCATTGTGTTTCTACATTGGCTATGCTTTGTCACTCATGAGCTTTACTGCCATCAACTGGATTTTAAGATGCACGGGAAATGACTGATTTCAAAACATCAAGGAAAGTGAAAATTAATTCATGGATATGCCCTGCGAGTCTGATCCACTCCAACATTTAATGGGGTCCTCCTTTGCCAATGGTACACCATTCCACCAAATTTCGTGGAAATCAGGTCAGAAGGTTTTGCACAATCCTGCTAAAAGTCAGACAAACTACACTAAAACCATAACCTCTTTGGCAAAGGTAATGACAAACGAGGATTAGTATCTGTGTCCTGATGAGGTGGAACTACTGGTTACACTCAAATACAAAGTGTATTTGAAAATCTCACTTCGTGAGGACGATGAATCCATAACGTGTATAATAATAATTAAAATAAATAAATAAATAAATAAATAAAGGTAGACTGCCTTTCATATTTTTCAAATGTAGGTCATAAAAATAATTTTCCCCGACACCCAGTTATTTTTGTTGAGTGACCGAAAGCTACTGAATTTGAATCACAGACTTCCAATTTTATTAGTTTTTTTTTTCAAATGGAACAATTAATGAATTTATCTCCATGTGGCTCTAAATTCTCCGCCATTTTTTCCTGCTTCCCCATGACCCAATTCAAGATACTACGTCATGCATCATGTGGTGGGCTTTCCCTGTTCATGCAAGGCATTGTGGGATACAAATTTGAAACAGGAGAGAAAAATGGAGGACGTGAGTGTGTGAATGAAATGTGAAAGAGCGACTACAGTAACGGAAAGAAAGCGAGAAGAAAAGACGTTATGTTATATACGAAGGAAAGGAAACACAGGACCAAACTAATAAATACGGGCGCTCAGCGAGCACCTCGGTGTGATCAGCTGTTCGTTTAGCGACAGAATGATGGAACTGTCAGTGCACGCTCAAAGGGAAACCTGTAGATGGCAGTAGTGCAACACTGTGGATGCCAGCTGCCGTAAAACCCAAAAGAAGAAGGTAAACCTGCACATGTGTACACAGACTTCCTCTGTCTGCACGAAGCGAGCGATTTCATGCACATTATTTGCTTTAATCCCCTCAAATTAAGGCCCTGTCCACACGGCAACGGATTCAGGTGAATCTGATAAAATTGTTTATCGTTTTGGCCTGGCGTCCACACGGCACCGGCGTTTTGGGTGCCCCACAACGATATTTTTTGAGAATGGGTTCCAGAGTGGAAAAATCTGGCAACGGCGCCGTTGCGAAGTCGTCTGGATGAGTAGAACGGATTTGTTTACGATGACGTCACAACCACATGACTAGAACAAGCAGCACTCTCGCTGTTTTGTATGAACCACTGCATTGCATTCACTTTTGTATACAGCTTTTCTTTTAAATAAACAAGTAACTGAACCATTTCTTGAATTTCTTTTTTTTTATTGGATAAGACTGCTTTTCAAAATGTTCACACACAATATAAAAAGTTATATAAATTATATAAAAATGCTTTTCAAAATGTTCACACACAATAAGAAAATTAAGTTATATAAAACTATGCACACTAATAAAACTAATTTGTACACACAGAAGGCACGATTTCCTCGCGTAGTCGCAGCCATCTTCTTCTTGTTGTTGTGTGCTTGTTCCTGTGAGTGCTTCACACTGGGTAGAAGAAGGGGTTTATGCGCATGCATCTTCTACTTCTATTGTTCTGGTGTCTCCGATGGGACCGTCTTACAGCGCCCCTAGAGGTGTGGCATGTGTATTGCATCGTTTTCAGCAAGCGTTGCGTTGCCATATGAACCTGATATTTTACTGATCCGTTGCCCATGTGGACGTGATATTTTTTTAAATAAAATCTCGTTGCCGTTGTCGTGTGGATGTAGCCTAAATAACTTCCCAGCCACAGAATGGCCTGATATTTTGCAAGACATTACAGAAATAAACAGATATCACAATCACCACATTTCAGACGGAACTAAATTTCACCGATTTTATGAAATCGAAAGGGTGTTTCGCTTTAAACCACAAATACTTTATCAAATTAGAAGTTACAAAAGACAATTTAACAACATGGTCCCAAAATAAATAAAGCAAATGTCAGACATGAAACATGTCTGAATTGTGTACGGTTTGGTGTAAAAATGTCAATTTCATCACACTGTAATGTTGGAATCCATCTTTCCATCTTCTCATGCAATAAGATTTCCATCCGAGGATGAAACCCTGAAGCCAGACTTCCAGCTCTCTGCTGCTTCTCACTCCCACCGTGACAAACATTTGCTCATCCCCACGTTCCCTTTCGCCCCATTAAACCCCACTCCTCTCGGAGTACTCAATGCTGCATGTCAGGACTTTCAGGTGTTTGTGCCTCAGAATTTACAAAGTGTCTCCATTAGTGATGGAATACAGACACATTACACCTCACTTCCTTACATGGCATTTTGGTTTGGAAGGAAGCCAGCTAGCTTTTGTCATCTTGCAAAAAAATTAACTCAACCTCCGTACATTTAAAAAAAAATAAAACAAAAAGTGTTTCCATAAAAAGAATAAGCGAAATAAAAAAAAAAAGACTGGCAGATTTTTTTTTCCTCCTTTCTTTTCTGACAAATATTTCAGCAACCTTCAGTAACCTCCATCACGCTGCACATTTACACTAATTAAAATTCCTGAGCTGAATTAAAGCACACGCGCACACACAGAGTTGATTATCGAAAGTCCACAATTACAATTCAAAACTGACATTCAGCCTTTCATTTAGAGCAATCACAATGTACGACACTGTAAAGCCAACAAAAAATTAGATGTCCTCTTCATTCTTCTTATCCTTAACTATAAACACAGCTATAATTGATGCACTGTTTACTTTTTATATAGAAATCTGCGTTTTCAATTTCCTCTTTTTTTGGTGGTATAATGGGGGTTTTGTAGATACTGAATAATAAAAGGCAATTACACATTAAGGACTGAAAAGTCACCAGGCGTGAGGGTAATAAAAAAAAAATCCAATTTATTAATCTGTTACTCAGTAATACTGTGAGCCAGGTTTGTAAATGTGCACGTTAACTTTACTGCTGTCAATTAACAACTTTCCCCATTTGACGAACATTTGCACTGATTCAAAATGCATGACGTGCAAATGAAAAATCATAATTTAGCTTATGAATATTTAATGAGATTTTGGCTCCGTAATCGTTCAACAGTTTCAACATCACTGAACGTGTAATCAGGGATCCAATGTTATTCTCTCCGGCTCGTTGGAAAGCCGTGATGTCAGAGTCCAGGAGTGAGGAAGCAAGCACTCGGAAAGGTAATTTTTAATCGCTGTCTCCTAATAGGTGGCTGAGGTGCTTTTATTTACATGGACATTTGGAGTAATTCCACCATTTGCATGCGCTCGTCTGTGATTTTATTTCCATCCAGATCGGCCTTTTCCTTCAATCCTCCTGCTCGAAGAAAATACCATCACTGATTTTGTCACTTCCTGTATTGGGAAAATAATCACTGCTAAATCTCACAGGTCAAGTAGAATCTCAGCTACAGGTATAAAGCCACTTTATATTCACATATTATTCTATCCACATTCACTAGATATGAGCAATCGCACACTCTGATTGGCGACTCTACTACTAGGATATCAGCTCATATGCTGTGAGTAGAGAAAAAACAAAATGGTGGAGTGCATCAAGTCAGATATATATATCACTTTATCATCCAGTATTTAAAGGAAACAGAAATAGCTAAAAGAATATAGCACCCCCCCAATATATCCCATTCCATACTCCAGCCCAGTTGGTGGCAGTAATAAGAACTGAAAGACCTGAAGTTTGGAGTACCACAGGGATCGGTTTTGGACCCTAAACTCTTTACCATGTACATTTTGCCTCTTGGTGACATTGTCCGAAAGCATGGTGTCAACACCCATCTATATGCTGATGACCGTCACCTGCACATTACCTTCACCAAAGTAAATTCGTCTCTGGTTAAGGCCCAAATGGAGCGCCTACTGGCTGAGATTCATTAAAGGATGTCAGCCAACAAACTGAAACTCAACCTTATGGTCATCGCAGGTCCTCGACGCAGTCTTGATTGGTCTGAGCTCTCTCTTCTGATGGTCAGCCAGGAACCTGTTGCTCTTACTAACTCCAGATCACATCCAAGAATGCGGACAGACAACGCAATGACTCTAAAGGAGTATATCAAGAACATTGCAAAGACCTGCCTCTTCAAGCTAAACAACATGTTTAAACATGTTCGCCATTGCATTAGTGAGGATGCTGCCAAGATCATGGCAAACACGATGATAACATCAAAGTTAGATTACTGTAATGTTTCCTCTATGGCCTGGCAGCGTCTAGTCCAAACCCACCCGCATGCTGTACAGAAGTCGTCTGTGCGATTTATCACCCGCACTGGCAAGTACGATCATATTACATCTGTGATGAAAGCTCTCCATTGGTTGCCCATCAGAGGAAGGATCGACTATAAGGTCTTGGTTATTGTACACAAGTCACTTTATGGATCCTCGCAATCATACCTTACGGATCTTCTCCACAAGAGACCAAACAAAGGCAAAAGAGCAGATGGCAACAATGATCTCATCATTCCAAGATTCAAATGCAGTACTTCTGGTGGAAAGACATTTAAGTATGTTGGCCCTAAACTATGGAATGCACTTCCAAAGAACTTAAAGAATATAAACAACTTCAAACAGTTCACAAAAGAACTTAAAATGCAGCTCTTCTGAATGGCTTATGAATAACTTTATGATTTTACTTGTACAGAGTCAATTTTGATTATTATTAGTGTAAAGCTCCATGGAGTGACAGGTATGGCACAATATAAATTTGCCCATTTATTAAATGCACCTTAAGTTGGTTTGCCAACTGCCAAAAACACGAAAGAAGAAGAAAATGGCGGCGCGTGTTGCTGAACAAACCGAGGGCGAAATAACTCTACTCAAAAACAACCCCCCCCCAAAAAAAGCAACAAAAATGGAATAAAAGTATTTGATGGTAAGAATGTATCTTTTTTATTTTTCAAGGATTCTTATAATTGCATTTTTCACAAATTGCTCCTGTCATTTCGTCGGTGTGTTTACAACCTAAGCAGAAATTATTTTGTCGGACATTTTGTATAAAGTTTTTATTTATTGAATTTGCAAAAAAATAAAAATGCCCTGTTTCTCAAAACCCAGTGAATGTGGATAGAATAAAACAGTTATTCCACTCAATCTCATCGTAAATGGCTTATAGACTACTTGGTGCTACGCACCTCGTTGGCCATCAGCTCGTGTACAACTCAATTTCATGGAATAACTTATGCCCAGGTCAGATGGCAGGCTGCGACTAGTTTTCAACTACTTGTGTCTACCTGCGATAACAAAATTGCAGGTGGATGCAAGACTGGTCTTGCGTCGACGCACGATGACGCAGATAATAGCAGAGTGTTGCTGAAGGTCTTTAGTAGTGGCAGGTTGACGCAAGTGGGTCACAATCTGTTCGCACTTCAGCTGCGATTCGCTTCCAATCGGTGCAAATAGCAGGTTGATGCATGTAGAGGCAGGTGGTCGTGCAACGCTTGAGCAACCAATCGCAGGTTGAAGCAGGTAGTGGCAGCTAGACGCAGGCTGACACAGGGGAAGACAAGTCTTTAGAGACGGCTGTGATGCATCACAGGTAGATGCAGACTGCACCTGCAAATATTTGACAACGACCTGTGAGCAGTCTTATGGCCTTATATTTTTTTAAAGGTTTTCTGTGCGCTGCGCCAACCTGCGTCTGCTTCTGACTGGTTGCGTCCTGTCGTAACAGCTTAAAAACTCTGTGTCTTGCAATATGTCTGACCACCACGAAGGATCTGACACAAAACGCCTGCGTCCACCTGACCAATCGCAGCGTGCGTCTTTCTGCCATCTGACCTGGGCATAAATTAGACAATGACAGGCTTTTTTTTTAGTTTTCGAGAAATAAATAGCTCTCATGTCTGTCGTTACCTCTTCAGGTCCGAGTATGGATGTGTGCAATTTGTGTATGGGCAAGTTAACATGAGAAACATTCTCAGAATCAAGAGTTTTCAAAACCGTAATGTTGAGAAAAGGATGAGCTCACAGCGATGGGGAACTGATAGAGAGATGTACTCTGGAATGTACAATCTTTAAAAGATCAGGGAGTTGTTCTTGGTGCGGATTCTACCTCACTTGTACTTTGCTTTGAATTAAAGAATTTATCAGCTGAACAAGAGGTAAAAAAAAAGGAACAAAAATCTTTGAACAGACAAAATGGCAACCTTTCCACTGAATAACCAGTTTGTTTCACTGATGGTTGACTTCACTCCATTTAATTTTATAATATCTCCTGCATGCTCTGTGTGAATTGATGTTCTCGCTCTTTCCACTTCATCGGCATGTACAACAGCTTGTAAATCCCTCATGAGAGTGGAATACATGCTGGAAATAACAAGGCTTCTTTTCAGAAAACCCCAGAGAAGAATCAAATTCTTTGAATAGCAAGAATGAGTGAAAGAAGAAAAGGGCAGAAATCTCTGCACCGATGTCTGCACTTCACCAAAGTCTTCGCTGTATTTAATTCAGCTCGACACGTAATGATGATAAAGCACTGCGGAGGCCAGGTAAGATTGGATTTCACTCGAATCAGCCGAGCGAGTAATCAGTTCAGACGCTATCCAGTCATTTTAGGCTGTAATGCAGAATTACTGTACATGTCCATAAGGTAAACACTTCACAGCACTAGTGTTCTGAATAAAGATGTGTTTTGAGTACAGCAGGAAAATCATTATTTTAATTATTAATTTGGAAAAAAAAATGTTTGCAGAATGTTGACTATGCTTTCTCAAAAGGACTAATCTCAAAAAAGTGGGAGAAACCTCCATGTTACAGTAAATATCAGGTCACCATCAAACAGCTCCACGCCCTTCACCTCCGCAGAGTTTAATTTTTCATGCACTGCTGCCAATTTAGAGACTTTTTGAGTTCAGAAAGAGTCTGCCTTAAACTCTATATGGATCTCCAGCTCACACCACAGCTGCTGATTAACAAGTTAAAACAGCAGGTTCGCTCAACTCACCATCAATGCCTGAGTTGTGCTTGGACTGATCACCACCTTCCCCCAATCACTGCTCACCACCATCGCCCAACAACTACTGGTCACCACTGTTCCCCAACTACTCATCACCACTGTAGCCCAACAACTACTGGTCATCGTCATTGCCCAACAACTCCTGGTCATCGTCATTGCCCAACAACTCCTGGTCATCACTGTTCCCCAACATCTAAAATCACTGATCACCACTGTTTGTCCCATCCTTGCACTCCTTTATTCTTCAATTATCTTCTTTGAAATAGAAATAAAACAAAGCAACCCTATCTTTCAAAAGATTCACTAATTCAAAAACTGACACACTGGACCAGTTCCTACTGGTTCTTCCTGGATCACACTGGATTGAATCTGAGACCTGATCAAAAGATCCACTGATTCAAATCCTGATCCACTGAATGAGACCCGAGTCGGTCATGATGAAGGCTAACTGATTCAAAAATGGACTTGCCGAATGAGACCAACTGGAGAAAAAAAAATTGATTCAGTGACTCATGAGGGAGGAGAGATTCTCGGTCATGACTGGCCTATTGAACAAGACAGGCACGAGTCAGTCCTGGCTGAGAGATTCACTGACTCAAATAAGGATTTGTTGAATCAGAGAGAAGAAAATCCTGGTCCTTACTGAAGGATTTGCTGATTCAAAGACTAAAGCACAACACAGCTGAGGAGTGATGGGCTGAATGAGAGAGGAGTGAATCTCTCATGACTGAAAGATTCACTGATTCAAAACCTGACCCACTAATGCAGCAGGAGTAAATCTTAAACCTGACAAAAAAGACTAACGGATTTAAAATACTGATTCACTGAATTAAAAAAAAAAAAAAAGGAGGCATGAATATCCATAATGAGAGAGTCACTGATTCAAAACTGACTTGCTGAATGAAAGAGGAGTGAATACTGGTTGTGACTAAGATTCACTGATTCAAACACTGATTTGCCAGATGAGAGAGATCTGAATCTCTGACTTGATGGAAAGATGCTGAGTCACTGAATCTGAAGCACTGAATGAAAGAGGAATGAATCCTGGTACTGACAAAAATATTCACTTCTTCAAACAGTGCTGAAAAGAGAGAACTGATTCTTGGTTCAGAACTGATTCAAAAGAATGAAGCTTTGAATGAGAGAGGAATGAATCCCAGTCATGATCAAAAAGATTTACTGATTCAAAGATTGTCCTGCTGAGCAAAAGATTCGCGGATCCAAAACCCGACTCGCTGAACGGGATGGGAGTGAATCTCTGTTCTAATGAAATAAGAAAAAGCAATCAAAATGACCGAAAAAATTGAGTGACTCAAGGGGTACAACGTAGGATTGACATACAACCTAGTTTCCTTTTTTTCCTTAAATGTGGAAAAAAATTCCACGAAATTTCCTTAAAATTCCCTAAAATCAGTGTCATAAGAAATGAACAGGCACTCGAGTTGTGCTTCTGTCAGACAACTCTATAAAACCCAATGATGAGACCTTCGCTTACTAGCCAGGCTACAACTATAACAGGCTAACAATAAATAGCATTAATTATTTAAAAAAAACAAAACTGAATTTCTACGACTCATTTGATGTGAAATACTTTAAAATACTTCAATTTAAATCTGATGGTTGGATGTAACTGAAACCACAGCACGCCACAACGTAATCAATCCAGTAATTATCAAGCAGACGGCAGTTTGCGGTTTTTTTTTTTTTTTACTCCACAGACAGCTTCGCTTCTCCACCGAAATCATAACCCACTTGTTGCGTATTGTCCTCTCCTGTTGATCCTTTCCAAGGATTTATTTATGAATTAATGAAATGGTACGTGTTGAACATCTGTTTGCCTTTGCTATAAGCCGTGATGGCGAGAAAACAGACTCATGGCCAGGGAAGGACAGATTGCTGATGGCTCTCAGTGTAATTATGGACGTGGAGTGGCTCAGCTAAAAGTGCACCGCAATTTGGTCAAGTCAAAAAGCAACACATTAGAGCCATCTGTCCGCCGAGCGCGAATTAGCGAGCTGAAATGATGTTTTCACTCCGAATCGTTAGCTGAATGGAGAGAGCGCGCAGTCACGATTAAGTTTATTTGACTTCATTTTTGTTGGTTATCAGAGTGACGGGACATCAGACGATTCAAGGCGATTCTTTTTCACATTAAACGAAGCCTTTGAGGAATTTCCTCACTCACAGTGTAAAGAATGCAGATCATAATGCTCAAATTAGTCTTTTTTATTATTATTTATTTTATTTTATTTTTTGTAACTTGCCCAGATGTCACCCAAAGTGTGTAGCTTGTAGGCAGGCATGTAAGAATCAAAACAAGAACAAGATGTGATTTAATTCATGATTTTCTTCATGATCTGGACGTTTATAGTCAGTTTTATCTAGAAGAAGAAGAAACCTTTATTTGTCACATGCACACTTCAAGCACAGTGAAATTCATCCTCTGCATTTAACCCATCTGAAGCAGTGAACACACACACACACACACCCAGAGCGCCCGGGGAGCAGTCAGGGGTTCGGTACCTCGCTCAAGGGCACTTCAGCCTAAGGCCGTCCCATATTAACCTAACCTGCATGTCTTTGGACTGTGGGGGAAACCGGAGCACCCGGAGGAAACCCACGCAGACACAGGGAGAACATGCAAACTCCACACAGAAAGGCCCTCGCCGGCCACGGGGCTCGAACCCAGAACCTTCTTGCTGTGAGGCGACAGCGCTAACCACTACACCACCGTGCCGCCCTGATATAAGTAAGTAAGTAAGTAAAATGTATTTATATAGCACATTTACAACCCAAGTGCTTAACAGTCAGTGTATGAAAATAAATTAAAATTGACATAAAATCAAAATAAAATAAAATACAAGACATATTGAATTTTAGCCAAAAGCTACACAGAGAACAACCGAGGACAATAACAGCAACACTGACAGAAAATACAATACAAGAAAGGAGAGACCAGAAATCACATACAGAATCGGAGGCAGACAAATGTAAGGCGGAAAAGATGTGCGTTTTAAGTGAAGATTTAAAACTAGTTAGAGATATTGCAGACTTCAGTTCGCTTGGTAGACTGTTCCATAGCTTTGGAGCAAACACACTGAAAGCACGGTCCCCTTTCTGTGTCAGACGGGATCGTGGAGTATTAAGAAGTGCCTGCGAAGCAGACCTGAAGGATCGTATTTGGGTGTATGGACATAGCATGTCCACAACATGCAGTGGTGCTAGACCATTTACGGCTTTAAAAACAGTCAGTGCCACTTTGTACAATACTCTGTATTTAACAGGGATATAAGTAAGGAGTAACACACTCAGTGGCATGCTGTTAGAGGAAAATCATCAACAGTGAGGTTGCATGATGAAGTGGAGTTACAGTGATAAGTTATGGAATTTTAATTTCTGGAAGAACGATGATACGTCGTAATATTTATCCGTTTATGGTTACATTTAATGTTGTGGAACATCATCGAAACAAGTCACATACGTTATAGCAGCTATAAACAAACAGTCATTCCCTCGTTAGTGTCAGTTTATTCTCTCACGTGAGGTTAATAAGGAAATAAATAAATAAATAAATAAATAAATAAAAACACCTTGTGTATTTGTTCCAGAGAAATCGCAAAGCATGAACTCTGTCATGAAGAAGTCAGTTACAGCTTTACCTCTAACTGGAGACTCCTTCCTTGAGGCATTAATCAATACCCTCTGAGATATCCTGTACATATCTTAGTTATTCAGCAGGAGGCGTGGCCTAAAGTTTTAGGGCGGAGTTGTGACTCAAATAGGCATACTTTTTTTTTCTTCAGTTGGTCAGTGAGCGTTTCTGCAGTAAAGACGATGCAGTGTGTCGTTTTATTGGCTCAGTGGTTTTTAAGAGCACATGACAAATTTCACCGAGGATTAAATTTCGCACGTGTTAATAGTTCTGATCCATCACATGGAGATGTGTCAACACTCGCATGCCCGAGCAAACATAAAGCACATCATTGCGTTACGGTCCTCAAAGCCCAATTTGAGCTGGAAAAATAAACACGGGCACGTCGGAGATGACGGAGGAGTTATCACTCCGATCAGCGCCTGCGGTCGCTCATCTGTCTGAGTGAACATGCACACATTAATCCTCCATCACATCACACACGAGTACTCTGTTCACCGAGAATCTCCACCATCAATCAGACGAAATCTCACGCTGGTAGATGGAAGTCAACACACACACACACACACACACACTGATAGATACTACAGTATTCCTGGACATAGAGTCAAAGAATAATACTGAAGAAGAAAAAAAAATTCAGTCATTGCAAAATCAAACACACACACTCCCAAACTACAGGGGTCTCAACGCTGTGTGTCTGTGTGTGTGTGTGTGTGTGTGTGTTGAGATTTGTTTTATCACAGGGAACACCATCATTTGTTTCCCTTGTTTCTCATTTTCACCCCGTCACTCCAGATGTGACCATGCGCTCTGACATCTGTTCGAGTGTTTGCTCTCAGGGGGGAAACAGCATGTTCGCAAACACAAGGCTGAGAACTGAACTGCTGGCACTCTGATTCCACCTCAAACACACACACAGCAGACAGCCTTGAAACAAAGCTGAATCCTCTGACTCTGTGCTGACTGAATGACTGCGAGATGTCAGAATTAATGAGAGAGAACAAACAGCAGAAGGAAAAACGATGATGTTTCTTCATAACACGCTCTTTCACTCTGTCTGTCTCTATAAAGAGAAACTTCCCTCACCTACTTTTTTTCCTCTTTACACAGAGCATCTAATGACTAAATAAGCAGCATGCTAGCTGCTGTCTGTCCTCCTGAGACTTCTCAACTGCCAGTCGGCTTGCAGCGTGATCTCACACACACACACACACACACACACACACACACACACACAAACATGAGCTGACAATGTAGACAGGAACTGAATAGTATATTAGTTTTTCACGAGCAAGCAACAAATTGACATTTTCTGTGCATGTGCACAACACTGCGAACGCAATTTCACACAAATTGATAACCGAATTGAGATTTCTCACTCCGATGTAAATTAGGTAGGACGCAGTAAAGCAACAAATCCAAAAGATCAGCTCAAACGATGCACTGGGTCAATCCCATGCTACATGTGGTCCACTGTTTTCTCGGTTCCCCACAAATTTAGTTCCTACAAAAATGAAAGAAAAGCTTTTAACCATAGATTCATCGTCATGGACGGTGTGATTTCTTGTTAAACAGGCCTTTTACAAAAACATTATGTAATAATAATAATTATTATTATGTTTTTGAAAGGATCGTGCTGAGTGTATGTAGCTAGCAGAGTTAGCTAGCTAATTGCTGCTCATCTGAGAATGAAGTTAGTACCAAGCAGAGTATGTGACAACTTTAAAAATAAACAAATAAAAATGATTTTTACATTAATTATTAACTTATTTCATTTGTGTTGAACATTTTGGCTAATCATCAGAATGTAAGCAATCATGCTGGACAGGCCACGCCCACAAACATTTAATTCATACTCGCTAGTATGAACTTAGGGTTAGAATCCAGCTTGATCCTAGAAGCAGCCCAAAGGACATTGCACGGAGTATAAAAAGTTTGCACCCCCCATTAATTTTGACCAGAATTATTTTTCTCCGAAATGAAGCATGTTACAAATCAAATATTGGTTTTATTGGTTTGGGAACAATCCCCCAGATACCTGATAGAGTGAGAACCTACTGTAAATGTCAGAAAGATTGTGTGAGGGTGTCAAAGACATCTGAAAGCTATTCAGGCGAACATAAAGCATGACCACATTCATTCATTCGTCTGTCTTTAGGAAGCAATGTATCCTGGTCAGCGTGTCAGTGGATCCTGAGCAAATATATCTGTTAGGTTTATATAAGTATTATTCTTGACCAAGAAGGCAGTAATTTATTTGTGACCAAATTAAGGATTAATTTCTTAGTTAAAATGACCTTATGTCTCGGCTGGACATTGTTTGGGAACATTTTGTTTATTTTGATATGAAATGTGTATTTTTGATATGAGATGTGTCTGAATGGCGACAGGGTCTGCGATGATCTCACACACACTCACAATGGCCTTTGATATCACACACAACCATAGCCAACGTGTATTGGGAATTAAAAGTTAGATTTAAAGCCATGATTTAAGTTAGTTTATAGCTAGGATTGTGATTTAAGATTGTTAGAGTTAACCAGTCTTTAATGTTGAATCTGAAGTTGAAATGATTGAATGTTGGATGTAATGGTAGCCTTATTGCTGAACAAAGTGTTAAGATCCTTAATTATTTTTGGACTATTGCATATACTATGGCAGTGATTTAAATTTAATTGTTAGATCTAAGATGCATTCAATGATTTAAGTTAGTTTTATAGTTTTAAGTTTGTTTTATCCAGCACGGTTCAGCGCGGTTGTAGTCGAAATGCAACTCCAACAGCCCCGCTCAGCTCGACTCAGCACAGCACGGCTCAGCCGCGTTTGTAGTGGAAAAGCGGCATAAATTGTCTTGGCCAGCCCTAAGGGTCCCATCTGCATCTCATCATTGCTGAGGAGTGTGCTCCCATCACCCAATCAAGCATCCAGCCAGAGCAGGTCATGATATATTTTACCATATTAACATGCCATTGTTGTGTGTTATGCCTGATGTAAAGACTCTCGTCTCTGCGAGCCTACCACACAGATTTAATACTTGTCATTTTTAGGGCATACCTAACAACCTGTGTTTTCTTTCTCTCTCTCTCTCTCTCCCCCCCCCCCCAATCTGTCCCTCTGAGTTACATGTTGATCCTGGGATTGAGATGCTGGCCTCTTCTGCCCCTCGGACCTGCTTGATCCATCCAGGTGCCCTGTGTCTGGTCGGAGATTTATCGCACCGCTCCTGTGAAGGACGGCCCCATGAGGACAGTTGAGGGTTATACCTGTTAAAACTGTTAATATTATAGTCATGCTGTCTGTTGTTGCCCAAATGAGGATGGGTTCCCTTTTGAGTCTGGTTCCTCTTGAGGTTTCTTACTCATGTCATCTGAGGGAGTTTTTCCTTGCCACCGTCGCCACAGGCTTGCTCATTGGGGATAGATTAGGGATAAAATTAGCTCATGTTTTAAGTCGTTCAAATTCTGTAAAGCTGCTCTGCGACAATGTTTATTGTTAAAAGCGCTATACAAATAAACTTGATTTGATTTTATAATTACAGAATATAATTTAGGATTGTTAAGACTATGATTCTAATGTTAAGAACATATTCTTGATATGAGATGTTTTGCTTATGACTGTCTTTGTTTAGGTTTGTTCTTATTTTTTGTTTACTTTCTTATAACATATCTTTGTTGAAAAATTCCGTATGTACGTAAGCAATGACCTTTAAAATCTGTTTGTACCTTGCTATCATTGTCATATGATCAGAAATATGTCATTATGTTATGATTTACACACACACTGATGGAGATTATTTGACCTGCCCTAAGATCAAGCTGCTCACTTGCTCGCAAGTCAAACACATACACATGCATCTGAACATTCCATCAGAACAGTGATGTAATTAAGATGTCACTTACTCACACCCTCCCATAGACACACACACACCCCTCTCTGAGGTCACATACAAACACACACACATTCGACAGACACAATAGCCGTTTAGAGAGATTATAATTTGTTATAAAAGGTGTTTGTAATATTTCATCTTTGGCAAGAAAACTGTGAATAAACAGCAGTGAAACCGATCTCTGGTTCTCTGTTTTTTTGCGGTGTTCCGTCCCAGACGTCTGGGTGGTACGAGGGCAGGGATCCTGAGAAGTTGACCGATTGACTGTTTCCGACTGGGTGAACCCTAACAAGTGATAATAGTATCACTATTATCAATATCTCAGGAACACTGGGAGCGAGATGGGACTACAGTCTGAATGGAATGCCAGTCTATCACAGGGCACCCCCCCACACACACACAGGACATTGAGAATAGTCAGTACACCGTAAACTGGAGAACCCAAAAGAACTCGACATGGACACAGGATCAGGACTGAACCAAGGAAGCAAAGAAGAAGCCTTTATTTATGACGTACACTCAAGCACAGTGAAATTCCTCCTCTGCATTTAACCCATCTGAAGCAGTGAACACACACACACACACACACACACACACACGTGAGCAATGAGTGCACACATACCCAGAGCAGTGGGCAGCAATGCTACAGTGCCCGGGGAGCAGTTGGGGTTAGGATCCTTGCTCGAGGCCACTTCAGCCATGATACAGAGGGAGCAGAAAGTGCTGTTCATTCACTCAACTCCCCTTCACATTTTTCCTGCCGGTCCTGGGAATCGAACCGGTGACCCTTTGGACCCAAGGTTGCTTCTCTAATTTTCAGGCCATGGCTGCCCCCATACAAACCATCAATGTCTCACCACTCGCTTCTCACCTTTCTTTTCCGGGGTGCACAAACTTTTGCACTCACCCACACCTTTATAGTTTTTTTGGTACTCTGAAGCATCAGAATGCCATCGAGTGACCTCTGATTCAGCACAACGCCTCTGATTCAGCTTTTCATGTCTGCCAGATATCGAACACAAATACTCGATATGCAAGGTGATAATGTGCACGGCGGAAAAAGCTAGCTTTGCTAAATTTGAATGTATAATCTGAGCAAAAATAATCCTTTGCATGTACAAATCTATTAAAATAAAAGTGCATTGCTTTATGAAGTTATTTCAGAAAAAAAAGTGTTTATTAAAAAAACAAGTCCATGTTGGTGTCAGAAATGGAGTGGAGAAAGTATCCAGGGCTAAAATCCTAAGTGAAAGTAAATAATTACAAACTAACCCGAGACTCATCCGTAACATTTTCTTCCATACTAGTGTTAGCGAACACCAGCTAGCATTGCTTAGCTTTATGTCCAGTTTAAACTAACTGTACCTTACTCTGATTTGTTAAAAAATAAAAACACAAGTAATGACATCATGAAAGAAATAAAAAATCTGCCTGGGTGAATGTTTTAGTTGCTAGTTTTACAATCAAGCTCATGATGGTCTACGTTTACAATACAAAGTCACCTGGAAAGGTTTTCTCAGAATACTACATGGGCGATGAACTGTATCAAACTGGATTTTTTTCCCCTTTATACTTACACTTCATGTGCGATATTTGCGGAACAGGTTAGCTGCAGTTATCAGTTACATTCGAGCAGCTATACATTCCATCAGACCCGTCATGTATCTGAGAAACTAAAGAGCTAACCATGTCCTGGAGAATGAATACGTTTTTGTTATGGGTGGTGAGATGTGGTGAGTAGGATCCAGGAGCAAAACACAGACCAGTAAATCCAATAATAAAGATTTAATTGGAGTAAAAAAAATAAACCAAAAATAATCCAGAAAAAGCTAGGGACAAAAAAACGAGGCAGGCAAGGACAAAAAATGCTAGCATAAAACAGTCTGGACAAAAAACTTGAGGCAAAAACGTAGCACAACAAACATGAAAAAAAGACAAAAATGTCATGCAAAAAACTGTGACAAAAACTGTGCCTTTTTATACACAGCAGAGCAAACCAGGAAGTGAATGCCGGCAAGATAGAAGTCCCGTCCTGGATCCGGATTAGCGCTGAACTGGGAGATGATGAATCTCCGGAGTGGAAGTCCGGGGCGGAGCATGACAATACCCCCCCCCTTCAATAAGCACCTCCAGGTGCTTTAGGAAGAGCGTCCGGGTGTTGCCGGTGGAACTCCGTTATGAGTGTTGGGTCCAGCACGAACCTGGTGGGGACCCAACTTCTCTCCTCGGGGCCATAACCCTCCCAGTCCACCAGGTACTGGAGACCTCTGCATCGCCGCCACACCTTCAGCAGTTTCTTGACCGTGTAGGCCAAAGGACTGGAGACCAGAGGTTTAAGCTGAGATACATGAAAGGTAGGGTGAACACGTTGCATGGTGAGTGGTAATGCGAGTCTAACAGAATATGGGTTAATTACCTTCACCAGGGTCCTGCTCCAGGGCCTTCTGCACGAGCGTCTCAACCTCTAGAATAGCAGCTCCCACCAGGCAGCATGGAGGAAGGATGGTCTTGGGCAGCTTGGACTCCTCTTGGTGGGAAGAGAACATCCTGGGCAGGGTGTCGGGTTTGCCGTTCTTGGAGCCTGGGCGGTAGGAGAGCATGAAGTTGAACCGGGAGAAGACGACAGACCAACGGGCTTGACAGGAATTCAGGCGTTTGGTGGACTTGAGGTACTCCAGATTCTTATGGTCGGTCCAGACTAGGAAGGGGAGCTCTGACCCCTCGAGCCAGTGCCTCCACTCCTCCAAAGCTAGTTTAACAGTCAGTAGTTCTCGGTTGCCGATGTCATAATTCCATTCGGCTGGGGATAGCCGGTGGGAGAAGGAGCATGGGTGGACCTTGTCATCACTGGCCCTCTGGGATAGTATAGCTCCGACCCCTGACTTGAAAGCATCGACCTCGACAATAAACTGCTTGGTTGGATCGGGTATGGTGAGAACGGGTGCTGTGGTAAACCTGTGCTTGAGCGTGGAAAAGGCTTTCTCTGCTTCCTCCCCCTACTTGAATTGGGCCTTGGTCAAGGTCAGGGGTGGAGAGGTCCAGCCACTATGCTGAAGTTGCAAATGAAGCGCGTGTAGAAGTTGGCAAATCCTAGGAAGCGGTGGAGCTCTCGTCTCGAAGATGGGGTGGGCCAGTCAGCGACTGCCTCCAGCTTGAGGGGGTCCATTTGAATCTTCGCTGGAGTGATGATGAATCCCAGGAATGAGACGGAGCTTTGGTGGAACTTGCTTTTCTCCACCTTAATGAACAGTTTATTTTCTAGCAGGTGTTGGAGGACCTGCCGGATGTGACCCCAATGTTCCTCCAGGGAGCGAGAGAAAATCAAGATGTCATCCAGGTATACAAAGACAAAAAGTGTTAATGAAGTCCCTTAAGACATCGTTAACTAGCGCCTGGAATACTGCCGGCGCGTTGGTCAGGCCGAAAGGGACTACGAGGTATTATAGGGCCTGTGGTGGTATTGAAGGCCGTCTTTCACTCGTCCCCTTCCCTGATCCTAACTAGGTGATAGGCATTGCCTAAGTCTAGTTTAGTGAACACCTTAGCTCCCTGGAGTAGTTCGAAGGCTGTGGTCATGAGCAGTAGTGGGTAGCGGTTCTTGACCGTGATGGCATTGAGACCTTGATAGTCAATGCAGGGACAGAGTGACTTGTCCTTTTCAATGAACAAGAACCCCACCCCCTGCTGGAGAGAAGGAAGGGCGGATGATCCCAGCTGCCAGTGACTCTGTGATGTACTTCTCCATGGCCTGTCATTCAGCGGGTGAGAGAGAGAGTAGAGACGTCCCTTGGGTGGCGCCGTTCTGGGCAGGAGGTCGATCCTGCAATCGTAAGGTCCGTGAGGAGGGAGGAACACTGCTCGGGTTTTACTAAAAACCGGCCTGAGGTCCAGATATTTTGGAGGCACGTGAGAGAGGTCGGGAAACTCACTGGCTGAGGGCTGTGGCGGTTTGGCAGGAGGCAGAGCGGAGTTCAGGCAGGAGGCCAGGCGGGAAGGACTCCAGCCTAAGATGGTGTGATCAGACCAGTTTAAGTGGGGGTTGTGCTGTATCAACCAGGGTAGTCCAAGAATAACGGGAACATGAGGGTTGTTCATGACGTGAAGTTGTATCATTTCGGAGTGACTGCCTGAAATCCTTAGGGTGAGCGGGGTGGTGAGGTGAGTGATCGTGGTCAAGCCAGTGCCATCGAGTGTCAGGACGGTGAGAGGGACCTTGAGGGCGAGTAATGGGATTCTGAGATTCTTGGCAGCGGCGGAGCAGATGAGGTTCCTGTCTGCCCCCGAGTCAACAAGTGCCTGAAGATGGTGATGCCGGTGGTTGTGCATGATAACGGGGAGCAATGGTCGGTCAGCAGGGGACTGGTTCCGAGCATTGCCCACCAGGACCCCTTGATTAACTGGTGGGCTCGTACTTTTTAGCGGGCAGGCTCAGCAGATGTGTCCTTGCTGACCGCAGTAGAAGCAGGCCCCCATGTTTCGCCGGCGCAGTCGTTCCTCCGCTGACACCCGTACCCGATCTACCTGCATGGGTTCGGCGGACGAGGCGGGAGGTGGGGAGAAGTTGCAGCTGAGGCGGCTCTTCTCTCTCCTACATTGTAGGACCAAGCGTCGATACGATTGGTGAGGGCCATGAGAGTGTCGAGGTCCCATGGCAGTTCCCAAGATACCATTTCGTCCTTGATGACATCGGACAAGCCATGTAGGAACGTGTCGACCTGGGCACTCTCTTTCCAGTCGCATGACGCCACCAACATCCGGAACTCGAGGGCGTAGTCCAAGATAGATCAGGGCCCCTGCCGCAGCTCCATATGTAGCAGCATAGCTCCCTAGCCACTTCCCAACCAGACAGAGAGCAGTCAAATGTTCACCTCATTTCCTCAAAGAAGTCCTTGAAGCTGTAACAAAAGGATGCGTCGGCATGCCAGACCGCTGTTCCCCGTTCCCTGGCCTTGCCGGTGAGGAGTGTGATGACATAAGCTACCCGGGAGCGTTCTGTGGGGAAAGCCATGGGTTGTAGCTCCAAGATCAATGAACACTGAGACAGAAAAGATCTGCAGGTACCTGGTTCCCCGCTGTAGGGCTGAGGCGAAGGAAGTCTCAGTTTGTGGCGAGTGGCGGCGGCGGGAGGTGAAGGAGGGGGCTGGGCAGGGGTAGGCATGGCTTGGGAGTGCTGGAGTTGTGTGGTTAGAAGGTCGAGTGAGTTGGACAGGGTGGCCAGGTTCTGGGTGATCTGCTTGAGTTCCTGTTGGTGGGTCCCGAGGAGGGCTCCTTGCTGCTGCATAGCTGTTCTCAGATGGTTCAGTTCTGCTGGATCCATGTTGGCCAGAACGTACTGTTATGGGTGGTGAGATGTGGGGAGTAGGATCCAAGAGCAGAACACAGACCCGTAAATCCAATAATAAAAAAAGAGATTTAATAGGAGTAAAAAATAAATAAATAAATAAATAAACCAAAAATAATCCAGAAAACACTAGGGACAAAAAAATGAGGCAGGCAAGGACAAAAAATGCTAGCATAAAAAATAGTCCAGACAAAAAAACTTGAAGCAAAAACGTAGCACAACAAACATGAAAAAAGACAAACAGTGCAAAAAACTGTGACAAGAAAAAGGCAAACAGAGAGCAAAATCCAAGAAGCAATAATGGCGCAGAGACGACATGAAAAACCAACAAGACGTTCTGGCAAAGTCCCCTTCTGAGAACGGCCTTTTTATACACAGCAGAGCAAACCAGGAAGTGAATGCTGGCAAGATGGAAGTCCTGTCCCGGACCTGTATTAGCGCTGAACTGGGAGATAAATCTCCAGAGTGGAAGTCCGGGGCGGAGCATGACAGTTTTCATCTGACTGCTAGCGGTACTGGAGACTCCTTCCAAAAACATGAAATAATCTCAAAACAAAACACATAGTTAACAGATAAATGGTAAAGATGTTTAGGTGTACTTCCTTGTTGTATAAAAACAAGCTGAAATAAATCCACGTCTGAGGATCAACGAATCCGCAATAATACGATTCATCTGCATGATCATAGAAATAAACCTAGAATAATTACAAGGCCTTTGTCATGAAAAAAAAAGTCAAATCTGGATTGTGATAGTTGATTGGAATCAACAGGACCATGTGGCATGGAGTACATTACGAGGAATACACACACAGCAATCTATCGCATTTGCACATTAGTCAGCGTTAGCTGTGATGAAACCCGTAATAAACCTCCACTGTAAAAATTTAATTGCAAACAGCGGGGTTGTACGGCGCACATCACATTAACACGATGAGGAAACGCTCCGAGTGTCTTCTGAGCGCCGCTTGATGAGAGCATTACGAGAACTAATGGACCGAGAACAGCAAAAGCAAAAACCTTCCACGTTCAGACGCTAATACATCAAAGTTGAACTGCAAGAGTTTGCATTGAACCATCAGCAAAATCATGTGCTGGATTAGAGGAAAAAAAATAAAATGTACTCCATTTTCTCCTCACGCAAATGTAGCTGATCAACAGGGGGAAGTTTATAGCCTCGAGTTTAGCAGGAAATCATATCGTAAATAAATGAAGCAAATTTACAAAAATTGAAACTCCGTCCTCATCGAAATCGCTTCTAAAATCACTTCCAATCTACAACTCCGCCTTCGAACCTAAAGGCCACACCTCCTCTCCGAGTCAATCACCTGAATCTGGGCCGAATTCAGAGATTTAAAAGCAAAAGCCACATGAATATTCACAGAGGCAGTGTCGTGCGTACAGAGAGACGGATTACACACACGTGCTGTATTCATTTTTCCGAGTGTCCCTCTGAGGTTATGCAAATCTTCAGTGGGCAGTTCACACATCCAGAGATGCTGTCAGAGATTTTTTTTTTCCCCCCTCGCAGCATCTCGCCCACATGCATTTAACCTGAAAATTAAAAAAAAAAAAAAGCTGGGATGGAAAATGAAATGAAGAACCATGTTGTTGTTGTTATTGTTGTTGTAGCAGTAATACGACATAAAAGTTAATTAAAAATGAAAACTGAAAAATAGACCAGTGAGAAGATGGAAAAATTATTAAAGGGTTTAACGACTGTGAAAGAAACACAGTCATAAAGTTTGATGACAGCGACACCACCGTGGGCCTGATCACTCCCAATGAGACGGCCTACAGAGAGGGGGCGGGGCTCCTGGCGTCACAGTGATACAGTAATACAGTCTGCACTCTCTCTTTTTCTCTTCCTGTCTTCCTCAGACAGCATCTTCTTTGGGGTGTTTGCCTCGACTGCCATGATGTCTGTACTGAGAACACCGATTTAGCTTCCTCTTATCAGGGCGTTGCTGCCGTAAGGCGTTAAGCAGTTCTCACCAGGGCTTTGAACCAGAATTTTTTTCCTATTGGTTCGTTCCGAACAGAAACGGAATTTTAACGTTTCCGGTTTTGGGTTCCACCATTAAATAGACGTTCCCGAACCGGTTAGAACAAAAAAATTTCGTTCCCGGAACGGTTAATTACGCTCCCTGTCAACTAATGGCTATAAAGTTATGTCTCTGTCTCATCCAGCTTAAGCCAAATGTAGGCTAATTCTATTACAACCTTCATTAAATAAGACAAGAAATAATTCAAAACAATTATTATTTCAAATGTTGGCGATTTGGATTCTCAGTATGTCTTCCCATCTACACAAACAGAAAAAGTGCCAAAAATGAAAGATAATTCGTTTAGTGTGTTACCAAAGGCTAGTCAGGCCCTATAGAGGGCTACCGCATGACGTCACCGCGCCGCGAGATTTTGTTAGGCGCCATATTGGAAGACCAAATACACATCTATGCAAGTACATACATACATAAAACAAACTACACCTGAAATGTAGCCAGGGCCGGTTCTGCCCTAATCTGGACCCGGGTGCAACATCGTGCAACATCGCGCAACCCCCCCAAAAAAAACCCACCAGTCTAAATCAGGACAACCATCACATAACTATAACTATAAACATTTTATATCAACTATTTTGACTAAATGGGCTATAATCAATAAGCCTGCAGGCAGCCACGGCGGGCTGCCTCAGAAAAGTAACCATTTGTCCTACCTTAAAACTCGTTTTGCATTTTCTGCCTCCTTTTTTGTATTTTCAACCCTCCGTTTATTTTCTTTCCTTTTCTGAAAACCCGATTTGTGTCCAGACATTTTGTTCTGCTACCAACGAACTAACTCGTCAGGTCTCGTCTCTCGAGCCCGCGATGATTCCCGTGGGAAGGGCAACAACTGATACATTTTTACAAACAGCCAATAGGGAGGTTGCATCGTTCAGGCTCTTCTTTGCTTAGACGCTCAGTAATGGAGACGTGATAGTAGTCCACCTTCCCGCTCTCTCCATTCAATCAGCGAACGTCACACAGGAAGTGAACCCCAGCGGGTCATAGAAACTTGCGCAGGAGAAGAATGGCTTTTTTATTTGTAGGCTACGGAAACTTTGAGGAACGAAATAAAAACCGGTATTAACCGGTTACCATTATTTTTAATAAGCGTTTCTGCTCCGGAACATAAAAAATAATAAAGTTTCTGGTTTCGTTTCTGTTCCATGTGAAATAGAAAAAGTTCCCGGTTTTCGTTCCTTGAACCGGTTCAAAGCCCTGGTTCTCACAAGAGGTTTCTGGGACACGCCACCAAAGTTACATTGCGCTGTAACTGGAGAAACGGCCCAGACTCAGAAGACAAGTCAAAGGATCATCAAAATGATTTTGAGGCTGATATTTTAAGGCAAATTCGAACTCAGAGCTGCTTTGAGATGCGTCTCCTTCAATGTCATCCATGTAGGAAGGAGAAAAAAAAACTTTTTGTGGACATTAAAATTGTGTGTTAATTAATTCACTAATTAATTAACAGCATCATGTTTATGTGTTGAATATTGGCCTCAAATGACCCTGGACATAATATTCGTCCTCAGTCAGGAGGCTATCATTTTTGTAATGGAGTGCCTGTACAAAAAAATTATATATATGTGACCCCTCACCGAATCCAGGGATGCATGTCGGCCGAAACGAAGCCGAGATAATCGCAAAAGAAGCATTTTTTTTTCGAAATTTGTTATTTTCGTTTTTTTCCATCATGTGCAAGTTGAGATCTTGAAGAATGCAATCAGTATTTCAGATAATAGATTGTTTTGTTGGAAAAGCATACATTTTTTGTTGCAAATTGTCTCATTTTTGTCAGGACTGTAGCCTGCTGGGGGGTGTGGGTAAATTACCATATGGGCCATTCACATGATGATTTAAGTCTTTTGTTTTGTTTTTTTCGCGAATCAGCTGTATGATACGAGCTGAGCTCGTGGCTACTTAAGCTGCATACAGGCGTGTGATTTCACTATGGAATGAGGAAGCTAAACAGAGCGCAGAGGAGCTGAAACACCGCGAAGCAAACAGACACACGGTATTTACATCGGAGATAAACATTTCTAGCAAAAAAAACGCAACCAAAAGGAAGCGTTCTAGGACTACATTCCATCGGAGGCATTGGTGTGTGCAAGGCAACGTTTCTCTTTCTGATGGGGTGAGTTTATTAATCTAAGGCTGTGTGGTTATTTTTGCATGTAACGGAGAGTGTTGTGGTTTGGTTACATGAAACTAGCGTTGTGTTAGTTGTGTCATCACCGTGCTATCTTTCTTTCTAACGGTGTGAGTAATTTTTCAACCACAAAACGTTAAAGTATACTTTAGGACTTATTTTTGTACTTCATAATTGTGTTGGGCATACTTTGCATGGAAGGAAAATTGACGTGGTGATCTTTGTTTACATGAAAGTGGCATCGTGCTAGCTCGTAGGGGGTAGGGCTTTCCTTAATGTCATGTAAATGAGCAGCATTATGTGCCCGCCCTGCACCCAGAGTAGCTGAGATGGAAAACTTTGAGGGCGATTTTCTCCCTTTTCTGTTTTAAGAGGTATACACTTTCAAAAGGCCACACATTCTTCAAATATTGTCAGATCTCCACATGGAAGGCATCATTGGAAAGCTTAGAAACTGTACTTTCTGAATCTGTCAATAACTCAAAATGCCCCCGGGCCAACATGTGTCCCTGGATAACGTTATCTGACACACATATATACAGCGGGGCAAAAAAGTACTTAGTCAGTCACCAATTGTGCAAGTTCCCCCACTTAAAAAGACGAGAGAGGCCTGTAATTTTCATCATAGGTATACCTCAACGATGAGAGACAAAATGAGAAAAAAAAATCCAGAAAATCACATTGTCTGATTTTTAAAGAATTTATTTGCAAATTATGGTGGAAAATAAGTATTTGGTCAATAACAAAAGTTCATCTCAATACTGTGTTATATACCCTTTGTTGGCAATGACAGAGGTCAAACATTTTCTGTGAGTCTTCACAAGGTTTTCACACACTGTTGCTGGTATTTTGTCCCATTCCTCCATGCAGATCTCCTCTAAAGCAGTGATGTTTTGGGGCTGTCGCTGGGCAACACGGACTTTCAACTCCCTCCAAAGATTTTCTATGGGGTTGAGATCTGGAGACTGGCTAGGCCACTCCAGGACCTTGAAATGCTTCTTACGAAGCCACTCTTTCGTTGCACGGGCAGTGTGTTTGGGATCATTGTCATGCTGAAAGACCCAGCCAAGTTTCATCTTCAATGCCCTTGCTGATGGAAGGAGGTTTTCACTTAAAATCTCACGATACATGGCCCCATTCATTCTTTCCTTTACACGGATCAGTCGTCCTGGTCCCTTTGCAGAAAAACAGCCCCAAAGCATGATGTTTCCACCCCCATGCTTCACAGTAGGTATGGTGTTCTTTGGATGCAACTCAGCATTCTTTCTCCTCCAAACACGACAAGTTGAGTTTTTACCAAAAAGTTCTATTTTGGTTTCATCTGACCATATGACATTCTCCCAATCCTCTTCTGGATCATCCAAATGCTCTCTAGCAAACTTCAGACGGGCCTGGACATGTACTGGCTTAAGCAGGAGGACACGTCTGGCACTGCAGGATTTGAGTCCCTGGCGGCGTAGTGTGTTACTGATGGTAGCCTTTGTTACTTTGGTCCCAGCTCTCTGCAGGTCATTCACTAGGTCCCCCCGTGTGGTTCTGGGATTTTTGCTCACCGTTCTTGTGATCATTTTGACCCCACGGGGTGAGATCTTGCGTGGAGCCCCAGATCGAGGGAGATTATCAGTGGTCTTGTATGTCTTCCATTTTCTAATAATTGCTCCCACAGTTGATTTCTTCACACCAAGCTGCTTACCTATTGCAGATTCAGTCTTCCCAGCCTGGTGCAGGTCTACAATTTTGTTTCTGGTGTCCTTTGACAGCTCTTTGGTCTTGGCCATAGTGGAGTTTGGAGTGTGACTGTTTGAGGTTGTGGACAGGTGTCTTTTATACTGATGACGAGTTCAAACAGGTGCCATTAATACAGGTAACGAGTGGAGGACAGAGGAGCCTCTTAAAGAAGTTGTTACAGGTCTGTGAGAGCCAGAAATCTTGCTTGTTTGTAGGTGACCAAATACTTATTTTACAGAGGAATTTACCAATTAATTCATTAAAAATCCTACAATGTGATTTCCTGGATTCTTTCCCCCCATTCTGTCTCTCATAGTTGAAGTGTACCTATGATGAAAATTACAGGCCTCTCTCATCTTTTTAAGTGGGAGAACTTAAACAATTGGTGGCCGACTAAATACTTTTTTGCCCCACTCTGTGTGTGTGTGTGTGTGTATATATATATATATATATATATATATATATATATATATATATATACACACACACACACACATATATCGTACAAAGTGATAAAGTGAGCATTTTATTTTTGTCTGGGTTCAAAAAAAAAAAAAAGTCAGATCACGGAATCAGTGAGTGTGCAATAGGGAAGGACACATAAAAGATGAAAACATGAAAAGTGCATTCTTCAGGGAAACAAAATAAAAAGGATTCAAAGTGTGGGAGTGAGGGATCGCTAAATATTTCACATGCAAACATTTTCATTACAGAAAGCACTAGAAATTGGGTCCTGCTGTGGAAAATGTCATGACCGATAGTGCAGAGTGACCAAGAGAAGAAAAGTACGAGGGGATGAAGAGGAAGATGAGGAGGAGGTGGAGGAAGTGCAACACACCCCACACCAGTCCAGCTGTGATAATGGAATTATTGTGTTCTCCCAGGGAGATGCTCCTGGCAGGAGTTAATCCTGATAATAGCTGGCGAATCTGGTGGGAGGGCAAAAAGAGCACCGAGAGCAGAGGCCAGTTGTGGGATGTATAATGAATGAACTGGAGCTGGGGGGCGAGGAGCTCATAATTGCTCTCAGAGCTGCTAATGCACTGTCGCAAGAAAGGGCTGAGCCCCAGCACGCTTGGCTCCAAGCAGCCTTCCAGAAGAACTGCCCACATACAGGGTTCAGAATATTAAAAAAAAAAAAAAACTACATAGATGATAGGGAGGGTTTTCTTCCTGTCACCAGATCGTTCCAGGTCTAAACTGTATGGGATTGGAAGCGACGTGAACTTTGGCAGGATGTGGCTGTGACTGCAGGAGGACAGATTCAGGAGAACGTTGCACCGCCTCTGTGAAATTACATCCATCACACGCAGCTAGCATCTCACCTCATGTCGCTATCACTTCGAATCACACCGCGATGAACAAACTCATGTATATTAACAACACATCAAGGCTCAAGCGTCCAGGACAAATTTGAAGCAATGAAAGCACACAAATCAGAGGCTGGGACAGCTCCGGGCCACGTTGGGCACCGCCGCTTTAACACCACGCAGCATCGCTCAACAACAGCAGCTTCAATAAAACTCTCCCGCTGAATGATGTGTCTATTAAACGGTGACGGTGCAGGCCTCCTTTTCTGCTCTGGTCCTCTGGAATGACTCATGAGATTGAAACGCACCCCCCACACACACCACCACCTCCCACCGAGAGCCTGCCCATCCAAGTGCCCTCGCTTGCCCCGCTCCTGGGGATAATTGCCATCCGAATTATTTCTGCACGAACCTTCGGTGATGAAAAGTTCAATTTACAGCTCAGAATTCAGCTCAATAAAAGACAATTGCTCCTGCAATAAGTTTCGATGGCCGAGGGAGCCTTGAGATCACGCGACTACCACGTCTCACATTCTGGGGGAGCTCTCGAGCTTCGGTGAGATGGTTTTACAGAGACGCCAAGCACTTCTCTGTCTCTAAACGGTCATCTGGAAATCAATAATAAACGCCAGACACTGAAATAATGGATTGTGTACAAATAAGTAAGACAAGTTGCTAAGAGTGTACGCTCAGAGGGTTCAATTAGTCGGTTCTTCAAGACTTATGAATGTTCTATCTGACTTGCGGAAATGAAATAACGATGAAAGGAACAGTGGTGCAGGGTGACCCACCTCACATCTCCAGCGTCCTCGACTTGACCCTGAGCTCGGGTTACTGTCTGGGTGAAAGCTCTGGGTTTCTTCCCAATTCCCTGAAACCTGTCGGCGAGTGGATCAGTGACTCTAAACTGCCCTTTGGTGTAAATATACACAAGTGTGGGTGTACATGGTGGCCTGTGAATGCCTGGAGTCCAATCTAGGCTGGATTCCCACCACACGCCTAGTATTCCTGGGATAGACTCTGGATCCCAGGATCAGTCCTGGGATAAAGTGCTTACTGAAGAGGAATCTTGTGGAACATCTGGGAGATAAGTTAGTTCCCCTTATTACTTATAGCAGCTATGAACAAGACAGTCGTCCCCTCACCAGCCAGTGTTTGTTTTCTCTCTGTTGAAGTCAATAAGGCAAAAAAAAAAATGCAGCTCATCATGTCGCCTGAAGTCACAAAGAAGAAGAAAAGGAGGAAGAAGAAGAAAAGGAGTAGGAAGAAAGAAAAGAAAAGGAGCAGGAAGAAGAAGGAGAAAAGGAGGAGGAGGAAGAAGAAGCTCATGTGGTGTGTCTTGGGAAAGCAAACAAACGAATGAACCAGTTCCAGCTTTACTTGACTCTTACAAAGTGACACTGGAGACTCCTTCCAAACGTGTTAAATCAAAGTCTCCTTCTGGAAAACCTCACATGATCCCAGACTCTACATTTATCTTTGAACAAGTAAATCTGTTCGTGATGAGGTTTCGGCTCACGTTCTGGGGGAGCTCTCGAGCGCCGGAGAAATGCGACAAGGCATCCAGGAGGAAGGGAGAGACACCAAGCGCTTCTCCGTCTCTAAACTGTTGCCTGTAATTAAATGATAAACGCCTGCCACAGAAATCATAGATTGTGCCTTGATGCAAAGCGTACAAACGGCTAAGGCGAGTCGACGATGGCCGCGACACAGAGATTAGCACGCGTCTGCTCTTGTGGTCAAATCCTATTCTTCATCAGCACACACATGCTATGAATGAGGCTCACTGTCTCTCGGCTCAGAGAGGCAGAGACGCTCAGCGTGAGTCGCTCGTTGCAGGAATCAGCCGTAATCTTCACCTCCAGTTAATTAAAAAGGCACCGAGCAGCCGCTTCTCGACTGCAGGAGCTCTGAGCCGAGCGTTTACGGCTCCACGCTAATTGATTTAAACTGCAGAATGTCTTGCAGGCACGACAGTCACTTCATCACCTTATCAGATCGAGTATGAATCGGCAAACATCCGCAAATCACATTCATGACTCCTTCGAAAGGTTCTCCATCTCTCTCTCTCTCTCTCTCTCTCTCTCTCTCTCACACAAAAAACAAACAAACAAACAAACAAAGCCAATCATTACACTCAATCATATCACACAATGTGAAGGCACCTTTTATGCTATGAGCACAAATTGCCCAAATATATCAGTTTCTACTCTTCATCAAAGCAGCAAATAAACAATAACACGCTGCTGTCTGATAGCGGAGCCTGAAAACGGATCGATTTATCACAGACGGACGGAGCGAGACTTTCATCACCGCGTGTTAAAGCAGACGAATGCGTCCACAAACGGCAATTGTCTTCGAGTTAAAGTGAAACTGATGAAATCATTCTGAAGCGAATTCTTTTCTTGTTTAAGCCACTGAGGTTCTGCTAACTTTAGCCTTATGCTCACTCACTCACTCACACAGCTTCAACGGAGATGCTAAGTTGTTCGAAAAATCTCAAACGTCATGTCAAGAATAACACACATCGAGTGTCATGCAGTGACAGTTAATTATTCAGCGATTAATTCGGCAGTGTGATGAAGCAGAATTTTTGCTCCTACTGCTGCTGAAGTTGATGCTTTTCCCTTTAACAGCACGTCCCCGAGGCTTTTTACTTTTTATACCACAGCAATTTGCCACATCTTTATGAAAGAATGGCACTTTTATTTTTAACCATTTATAGTTACATTTAATGGTTACGAATGCCTGCAAAACGAGCTCCTGTTATCGTTTGTGTTATAGCAGCGATAAACAGCTGTTCCCGCAAACATTTTTTTAAACCACAGGTCAAATTAATCATTGATTTTCCTTTTTATTTATTTATTTATTCTTTATAAATCTGTAAACCAGTGTTTTTATATGAATATCTACAGGATACAGGTGCATTTTTTTTCATAGAATGTTAAAGTCACATTGAAGAGACACATACATGTCAACCTATACGGAATGTCCGTATTTTATACGGATTTGATTCAATAAACGTAGTATACGGGCGTACAAATAAAGTTATACGGATTCTTTAAAAAAACTTCAATATTTATTTAGAGCTATAATCAATTCCCACGATGATAAAAGAGCGCATAACATTTACAAACGTACTGTACACCACAGACAGCCAGTAAAGAGTCTTATGAAATCGCGCGTTATCTTGTGGTAGCGAGACTTCGTTCCACTTCTGATCATGCGCACAGCGCATTGTGAGAATCCTGCCAACCGGGAAGTAACATTTTGTTTGAAATGCGTATTTCCACCTGAGCGACTTTCACTAGCGACTGAAAAGATTCTGAATGGGCGCTCCGGCAAGATCAACACAGACACTTGCTGTGACATGCAGCCTCGTGAGGTATTGGTGCAGAGCGCTAAAAAAGCTGTCATGGAGTAATCTGTGGTTGGTAGAAGAGAGCAACTGGACTTGCTTGAAAAGTCTTGAAGACGTTTCGCCTCTCGTCCGAAAGGCATCCTCAGTTCTGTCTGTCTAATAGGGAGTATCAAGTATTTATCCTCTCATGGATCATCATGAGGATAAATACTTGATACTCCCGATTAGACAGACAGAACTGAGGATGCCTTTCGGACGAGAGGCGAAACGTCTTCAAGAATTTGCAAGCAAGTCCAGTTGCTCTCTTCTACCAACCACAGATTACTATGTACCTGGACGACTGAGTATCTTCACAGATGTGTCATGGAGTACAATTCAGAACATTTTGTGTTTTTGTCAAACATTGAAGCTTTGTATTCATTCTGAAAGTTTATTGTTATTTATATTGAATAAAAAGTAACTTGGATATATCATTGTTAATTATCATTCAAATTTTAGGTAAATTATTTTAATTTGCATCTTAAAGGAGGGTGGCACGGTGGTGTAGTGGTTAGCGCTGTCGCCTCACAGCAAGAAGGTCCGGGTTCGAGCCCCGTGGCCGGCGAGGGCCTTTCTGTGCGGAGTTTGCATGTTCTCCCCGTGTCCGCGTGGGTTTCCTCCGGGTGCTCCGGTTTCCCCCACAGTCCAAAGACATGCAGGTTAGGTTAACTGGTGACTCTAAATTGAGCGTAGGTGTGAATGTGAGTGTGAATGGTTGTCTGTGTCTATGTGCAGCCCTGTGATGACCTGGCGACTTGTCCAGGGTGTACCCCGCCTTTCGCCCGTAGTCAGCTGGGATAGGCTCCAGCTTGCCTGTGACCCTGTAGAACAGGATAAAGCGGCTACAGATAATGAGATGAGATCTTATAAGGATTTTATAAGGGAAATATGGATTTTGGAGGTTGGTTATGCAGGTTTGATTGACCAAAGGTTGACATGTATGGAGAGAGAGAATAAAAAAAAGAAGAGAAATGAGAAAAAGAAGATTACACATGTTGATGGAAAAAAAATAAAAAGACAAGCAAGAAAAAATAATGCAAAGACAAACTCAATATCATGAGGAAGAAAAAAAATGCTAGAGTGAAAGAGTTCATTTTCATGATCTGGCCTGGAGAGAGTGCATGCGTGAGCGAGTGCACACACACAAGTCTCTACAGCCAACATAAATATGTTTACCATCTCAGTGTCTGGATGCTTATTCGAGGTTTTAAACCCAAACGTCTCTGCGTTTCATGAATTCACTCAGTTTTAGTGATGAATTAATGAACAAGTTCAGGCTCCGCCCCCTTAGGAGGGGTGTACAGTACAGTACAGTGTGGGGTGAGGGAGCTGAATGGGGCGTGTTCCAATAAACAGCGGTGTGTGTGTGTGTGTGTGTCTTGACTTTGGTCAGCATTTTTGAAGAGTAATGACTGCAGTATGGGCTCGGCTCTGACTGTGGCGAGACTCACACACACACACACACACACACACACACACACACACACACACACACACACACACCACCTGCTAGACAGAAGAGTGAAAGAGCGAGTGTGTGGGTGGAGAACAAGGGAATGAAATGAGACGGAGGCAGAAGAGAGACAGAGTTACAGATAAACATGCAGGAATCCACAAGGAGGAATGATCATGAGGAACACGCTCCTGACCTGCGAGTTTAATCACCACCTCCCAGCGAGAGGAGAGAAAAGACCGAGATTAATAATGTTGATGCACGAAATTGTAATGTTATGCCTCCAAATGCAGTCTTTGGAAAAGGCTGAGTGTGGCGAAGAGGTGAGAGTCTTTAACACAAAGGGCTTCTCATCCAAACACCAGAGAACAGGAGTGACCAAACTCCGTGACTTTACTCCTGGAGCTTTATCCGGTCACTGCAGGATGTGATCTCATCCACTTTCATTTCGTATCTTGCTATTTCAAAACATTCAATCATTTTAACTTAACTCATTATTTACAGATATTTACTTGTTAGTTTTACTTAATATCTCGAATTATTCTCTCCACATCCACTGGATATGAGCAATCGCGCGCTCTGATTGGCTACTCTACTACTAGGATATCAGCTCATATACTCGGAGGAGAGAAAAACAAAATGGCGGCACGTGTTGCTGAACCAACCGAGGACAAAATAAAAACTCTACTTAAAAACAAAACCTTAAAAAAAAAATACAAAAAAGGCAGCAATATATGGAATGAAAGTGTTTGATGGTAAGAACGTATCTTAATTCTTGAGAAATAAAAATAATTATCGCATTTTTCACAAATTGCTCCTGTCATTTTGCTGGTTTGTTTACATTCTAAGCGGAAATGATTTTGTCAGATGTTTTGTATAAAGTTTTTATTTATCAAATTTGCAAAAAATAAAAATGCTCTGTTTCTCAAAATCCAGTGAATGTTGATAGAATAAAACAGTTATTCCACTCAATCACGGTGCTACACGCCTCGTCGCCTATCAGCTCATGTACGACTTGATTTCATGGAATAGCTTACCGTAATTAGATCACATTTTAATTTGTTCTCATTATTTCAGAAGTGTGTGTCATTATTTAAATTGGATAACATAGTTCAAGGTATTATGCCATATTTGGTCTTTAGCGCTGTCCGCCCTCTGCCGCATACATGAGCTCACAGACACCCCACGATTGGTCAGTAGCATCACAATTCCTTATTTTAACTTCTCAGTATTTCAAGATGTTATTTAACTCGATATATCAATAAATAAATGTTATTTACCAGCTGGGAGGTCCGTATGGTGAAATACAGTGACCGAGGTCTTGAAAGTACTGAGCGAGGCCCTCTGGGCCGAGGTCAGTATTCAAGGCCGAGGTCACGGTATTTCACCATATGGACCGACCTTAAGCTGGTAAATAATATATTTATTTTTTTCTTTACCAAATTCTAACAGAAAACGAGAGCGCCCGAAAGGGAAAACCGAGGCAAGCCGCCATTTTGAATCCTCATTCACAGCTGTAATGCAAATGGCTTCCTCCTCGGTATACAAGTGCACTTCCATGGCAGGAAAAAACTACATTTTGCCACCTGTGTAGTCCCCTATTTATACAAATAGGAGTCATTCAGGATTTCAGCCATGTTTTTGCTCGGCGTTAGCAAGTTACAGGTTTTAGCTTTCTCCTGAAATGTTTTATTTCATTTCTTCTTCCTCAGGGGAGTAAAACTCGCTTTCGCTGTGAACACTGTCATTATCGCTATCCATGCTGTAAAATTAATGCTATTCTCCTGAGAAATGCTGGCAAAAATGTATAAGATTTTTGATAATCTTATAAATAAATCTTATTAAAAAAAGATAAATGTTGACAAAAATGGCTACTATGTTTGTTGTTGTTGTGAATGAGCGGTCTGTAACCGGGGTCTGTACCATAGGATATGGACCTGCTCGCCAGCCAATCAGAGCGCAGGATTTGGACCACGAAAAAAAAATAGAGTTATTATCTTGTTATTCTCATTATTTCAACATATTACCTCACTATTTTGACAAAGTCTTAGGATTCAAAGCCTTGACTGCACCTGAGCACATCTGAGCGAATTACCAACGTTTACCTGTCAAATAAATCTCACTAAAGCACCACCTGGCTTCCTGAGTCTCTGGTAATAACACACACACAATGGCAGTTTGTAGTCGTTAGTTAATTCTTAACTACTGGAAATTTAAAAAATAATAAAAAAAATTTCAAAATGTATAAACAAACTGGATCGAATATATTAAGTTGAAATAACAAGAGCTCAAAATAAGATATTAAATAAGAAAAAAGATAGTAACACAAAATGAGTTATTAAATCAAAATAGCACAAATATCTAGAAATGATGAGTTGAATTGAGGAGATAATTCAAAAATAGTGAGTTGCAAAACAACAATGTTGGAATTATAAATAGTCTGTGGGTTCGGGTTCATCTAATCTTTAAAAGGTTGTCTGCCTTCCAGATTTTTCAAGTGTAGGTCATAAAAAGAATTTTCCCGACACCCAATTATTTTTGTTCAGTGACCCGAAAGCTACTGAATTCAAATCACAGACTTCCAATTTTATTAGGTTTTTAAAATCGAACAATTAATGAGTTTAGAACCACATGGATCAAAATTCTCCGCTATTTTTTCCTGCTTCACCATGACCCAATACAAGATACTATGTCACGCATGATGTGGTGGGCTTTCCCCGTTCACGCAAGGCATTGTGGGATGCAGATTTGAAACAGGAGAGAAAAATGGAGGGCGTGAGTGTGCGAATGAAATGTGAAAGACCGACTACAGTAACGGAAAGTGAGAAGAAAAGACGTTATGTTATATGCGAAGGAAAGGAAACGCAGGACCAAACTAATAAATATGGGCGCTCAGCGAGCACCTCGGTGTGATCAGCTGTTCGTTTAGCGACAGAATGATGGAACTGTCAGTGCACGCTCAAAGGGAAACCTGTAGATGGCAGTAATGCAACACTGTGGATGCCAGCTGCCGCAAAACCCAAAAGAAGAAGAAGAAGGTAAACCTGCGCATGCGCACACGGACTTCCTCTGTCTGCTTGACTGCGCCAAGCGAGCGATTTCATGCACATTATTTGCTTTAATCCCCTCAAATTAAATAACTTCCCAGCCACAGAATGGCCTGATATTTTGTGAGATATTACAGAATTAAACATATCACAATGAGCAAAGGCTATCTCGCTTTAATCATCAGTGCTTTAACTCAGTTTTTCATTCACTTCATTGACGTTTGATGTATAAATCCTATATTTGTAAAATTATACAGCAACTTTAATATCAGACAGTATTGAGGAGTCAATCCAAGTTTGACCCTGACATGAACAAAGGGAAAAAATAGTCAAAACATTCCAACTGTTCTGGAAGCAGGAAGTAAAATGAATGATTTATTTTTGAAAATTAATTATTTTTAGCAGAAAACATTTGCCTGTTTTCAGATATAATGATATTTACAGAAGTTTAACGGAAAAGAATAAAACAAACAGCTCATAATATCAATCAAGTTTTGAATTTGTTCCTTTTATTATTTTCATGATCATTTTATTTATTTTCAAAAGAATGTGCTCCGGCACAAATGTGACTGCAGGGTGCTGGTGTTATTGGGTGGTTTTATTGCCAAGCTACGTTTTATTCATCTTGTTATTTGGCCATGTGGGTGTTGACAGGTAGCCATTTAACCACGATGAGTGTTCGAAAATGAATGTTTACCTTTCATGTCTGCCTCTGTGTGGGTGTCTGAATATCGCTTAAAGTCTGGAGGATCGGCTGGGTGACATTATCAACTTCTTCAAATCTGAAAAACAGAACCATCGTTCTTTGTTTGCGATGTGATTTCTGAGATGTGTTGGAGCAAAAGGATTAATATTTGATGAATTTTCAGAAAAGCCATGAAGCATGGAGGGAACTGCTCTCAACGACGGTTCTGATGTCCAAATTTGCAGAACGTTTATATAAAATGAGAGACCATGTTTGCAAATGGATGGTTTTGAAATGGTATACAGTACTGTGGAAAAGTGTAAAGAAATAAGGTAGACCAAAAATGGCTTAAAATAATGAAATGTTAATATTAAAAAAAAAAAAAATGTACTACAAACAGTAATCAGTGAGCCATAATAAATGAAAGTTGATATTTGGTGCAAGGTAAGGCAAATCCCTTTGCTTTGAAAAAACTACACACACACACACACACACACACACACACACACACACACACACACACACACACACCCCTCAGGTCCAGTGAGTGCAGTTTTATGCGGAAATGAGCTGTAGGTTTTACTGAGCATCTTACAGAACCAGCAACAGTTCTTGTAGACACTGTCACACTCACTTCTTCATTTTGCATCAAAATTTTGCACCAGTAGCCTTCATTATATTTTCTTTTGTAATCTGAAAAGTGCGCTCTTATGGATGGAATATGCTGCTCAGATACAAGCTTTTTTTTTTTCCTGTAACATTTAATTTTGTGGTGGGGAAAAAAAACCACACACATTTGGAACTCTAAAATGTTTTTGTAATGTTTTGACTCGATAATGTCGTCATCAAACAGAAATCTATAACAAAGTTTGTGTGAAAAAAATAGGGTGCTAAAACTTTTGCACAGTACTGTACATATAAAAAAAAAAAAAAAAAAAGTGTTAAACCCATCAGCAGGGTTTAAAAATATTCAGTGTGATGAAACTCAGGACCAGACTCCAAACCAAATGATGTCTGTTTTTAACTGTTCATTACTTCACTCCCTGCCGTGCTGTGCTAGCATCCTCACGTTTATTAGCTGAACTAGCGTTCATTAGCAGCTCAAACCGTTGGGTCTGTTCGACACTGATGACTTGTTAACCTCACCCTGTCAAACAGCAGCGTGGCGGCATCACGTAGTGACTGTATTTTAAATTGTGCCTCGCACGAGTCAACACTGTGCAGTGGACATCAGGAACAGAGGCCTGAGAAGCCAATTATGTGGCCAAGTGAGAATTTATCCCGTCATTGAAGGCCATTTGTAAGGAATTGCACAAATCCTTATTCTCAACTGTTTCTCATTAAACCAGGAAACAAACAAGCTGGGAAGGGACCATTACTCCTGCGCTAAGAACTCACGAGACAGCAAAGCGTCATGAAAATTGAGATCTTCCACAACAAGGTTGTGTGTTGATTACCTGGAGAATGACCGGAACGTTTAAAATAAAATGCAGGAAATGGTTTTCCCGTGAATATTAAGTGACCTGGGCTGCCTTCCAGCACGGTTTTTCACGCCTCCCTCACCACTTCCCCCTCAATCGCATTCCTGTTACCATCTCCACTGCTGTCCTAATACATTATTAGCTCGAGGGAAGAAGTTTGTTTGATGGCCCCTCGGAGGTGTGAGGGAGGGAGTGGACCACACGGTGGAATTGTTGCAGCAGAAGCAGGAAGCATTGTGATCACAGAGAAAAATGTATAAGCAGGAAATGATCAGAGAACAGCAGATATCGTGGAGTCTCCCCCCCCAATTAATTTGTTGCGTTTCCATCTCCAACAGCTAATCTCTGCTCTAACTTAAGTGACAACTCACTTGTTTCCGGGATGTTCTCCAAGCAGATTAAAAAAAAAAAGTGTTGGTTTTTAATAAATTGTTTTTAAAAAAAATGAACATTTGTTGGCAAATTCCTGTGATAAGAGGAAACCCCTTTGTGGCATTCTGTTATAGGAGAACAATCAACTTGAGTACAAGTACTGTAATTCCAGGTTCATCACACTATGGAGACATGTCAAAAACTTTTCATTTATTAAAAAGACAAATTTTATTTAGTGGTACAAATTTTGTAGCTCCTGAGAATTCCTTAAGTTCTACAATAAATTTTTAACACGTACGGACCGTAAAATATAAATTATTACATTTGTGACATTTAGCAGACACTCTTATCCAGAGCGATGTACAACATCCCCAGAGCAGCCTGGGGAGCAAATGGGGGTTTAGTTGCCTTGCTCAAGGGCACTTCAGCCATTCCTGCTGGTTCAGGGAATTGAACCAGCAGCCCTTTGGTCCCAAAGCTGCTTCTCTAACCATTAGACCATAGCTCCATCATGTGGGAGGGCCTAGGTGACCCAGTGAGCGATGCTGTTCTGAGCTTTAGCTCGTGGTATAGCCACTCTTGGCAGTCAGGTTAAAGGTGAGGGTCCAGACCAAAGCCTCAGAACTCGAGCTCACTGTTGAACTGGAGTACAGAAGAAGTATCCTGGGATTATAGGTCTCACTACCATCTTTCCAGGATTTTCATGCAAACAAATTCTTGAACATCTCCACAATGTTTTTAATTCAGTATCTCAGGTCTTTAACTTACGATACACATTTCCATCAGTGCGACCAATTTCAGTGGACAGGACATGTTTTTTTGGATCAAGAATGAAAAATTCCTAAAGGAAAGCTCATCTAAACTGAAAGAAGGGGCAAGAAGAAGAAGTGATCAAAGGAAACAAGTGGTACAAGGATCAATTTGAGGCTATCCTCCAGAAACCTGATAGTGAACCGTCCAACTTGGAAACATTTGCAAGTGATCAGCCAACATGGAGAAGAATTTGCAATTAGGGGAAGGAAGAAATGCGAGACCAAACGTACTGTAGATCAGAAGAAGTGGAAGCCAAACAAGAAATGACAACAATCTGAATATCACCATACACACCAAATTTCCCTGCACTGTCTATGGAAGAAAATGCCTTTCAAGGACAGGACTTCCAAGTCATCAAAGAAGAAAACATCCTGGATAAATTTTCACGTACAAGAATGACGGGGCGGATCCAGGAAAATGGGAAGGGGGGGGGGATGTCAACCCAGTAAGGCCTGGGGTCCAGGGGCCACCAGAGGCCCCTGGAAGCTCTGCAGTTTTTAAATGCCTGGAGATGCATTTTGAGCTGTCAGAGACATGTTGTAAATGAAATCTCTTAAAGAAAATTACCATATCAAATATGTTTTAAAAGTAGGACCTTTCAAATCCATTTTATGAGTCATTGAAAGTGATATTGTCAGAGTTGCAGGTAACATATGAAAGCTGTATTGTCATATAATGCATTACCACATGAGACACTACAGTGTAGTACACTGACCACAAAACACCCATCAATAAACTATTACTATTTTAGCAACTGCAATCTGAGCTCCTGCTCAGGACATTCAGTGTACAGATAAGACAGTGAATACAGTTAGGTCCATATATATTTGGACACTGACACAAATTTTGGTTTTTTACCTGTTTACTGAAACATATTCAAGTTATAGTTATATAATGGACATGGACATAAAGTCCAGACGTTCAGCTTTCATTTGAGGGTATCCACATTAAAATTGGATGAAGGGTTTAGGAGTTTCAGCTCCTTAACATGTGCCACCCTGTTTTTAAAGGGACCAAAAGTAATTGGACAATTGACTCAAAGGCTATTTCATGGGCAGGTGTGGGCAATTCCTTCGTTATGTCATTCTCAATTAAGCAGATAAAAGGCCTGGAGTTGATTTGAGGTGTGGTGCTTGCATTTGGAAGATTTTGCTGTGAAGAAAACATGCAGTCAAAGGAGCTCTCCATGCAGGTGAAACAAGCCATCCTTAAGCTGCGAAAACAGAAAAAACCCATCCGAGAAATTGCTACAATATTAGGAGTGGCAAAATCTACAGTTTGGTACATCCTGAGAAAGAAAGAAAGCACTGGTGAACTCATCAATGCAAAAAGACCTGGACACTCACAGAAGACAACAGTGGTGGATGATCGCAGAATAATTTCCACGGTGAAGAGAAACCCCTTCACAACAGCCAACCAAGTGAACAACACTCTCCAGGAGGTAGGCGTATCAATATCCAAATCTACCATAAAGAGAAGACTGCATGAAAGTAAATACAGAGGGTTCACTGCACGGTGCAAGCCACTCATAAGCCTCAAGAATAAAAAGGCTAGATTGGACTTTGCTAAAAAACATCTAAAAAAGCCAGCACAGTTCTGGAAGAACATTCTTTGGACAGATGAAACCAAGATCAACCTCGACCAGAATGATGGAAAGAAAAAAGTATGGCGAAGGCGTGGTACAGCTCATGATCCAAAGCATACCACATCATCTGTAAAACACGGCGGAGGCAGTGTGATGGCTTGGGCATGCATGGCTGCCAGTGGCACTGGGTCACTAGTGTTTATTGATGATGTGACACAGGACAGAAGCAGCCGGATGAATTCTGAGGTATTCAGAGACATACTGTGTGCTCAAATCCAGCCAAACTGATTGGTCGGCATTTCATAATAAAGATGGACAATGACCCAAAACATAAAGCCAAAGCAACCCAGGAGTTTATTAAAGCAAAGAAGTGGAATATTCTTGAATGGCCAAGTCAGTCACCTGATCTCAACCCAATTGAGCAGCATTTCACTTGTTAAAGACTAAACTTCAGACAGAAAGGCCCACAAACAAACAGCAACTGAAAACCGCTGCAGTAAAGGCCTGGCAGAGCATTAAAAAGGAGGAAACACAGCGTCTGGTGATGTCCATGAGTTCAAGACTTCAGGCAGTCATTGCCAACAAAGGGTTTTCAACCAAATATTAGAAATGAACATTTTATTTACAATTATTTAATTTGTCCAATTACTTTTGAGCCCCTGAAATGAAGGGATTGTGTTTAAAAAATGCTTTAGTTTCTCATATTTTTATGCAATCATTTTGTTCAACCCACTGAATTAAAGCTGAAAGTCTGAACTTCAACTGCATCTGAATTGTTTTGTTCAAAATTCATTGTGGTAATGTACAGAACCAAAATTAGAAAAATGTCTTTGTCCAAATATTTATGGACCTAACTGTATACCCAGGGGAACTGAGGGAATGTAAGGGGCCACTTTAGACAGAGCTTAATATTGAGATAACTATAAACAAAGACTAAGAGTTGCATGTCTACAACACAAAGTCAGTAACTGCAATCTGAGCTCCTGAGTCTAACAGACTGAGAGAACGATACAATGATTGGGTGAGTTACATGTGGACAAGTTCGACAATAAGTCTTAGTTCTTGAGTCTCAGGGGATTTCAAGCAGATTTTCTTCAGAGCCGCTGCAAAAGTCAACATCACTCACAGACCGATCCAGCCGCTGTTGTAAAAATCAAAGTGAGGCTCTGCCCCAAAATGGCACATGCCCCACGTACATACACAGGGTATAGTGAGTACAGGGAGACCCTATTAATGAATACGAGCAGGAGCTGGACAGCCGGCATGTGTGTACGCAGTACCTGCTGCAGCATCTTATCATTTTGGCTTGGGAGCATGCGTGCTAACAATACCACAGAGGTGGAAAGAGTACTAAAATATTATACTCAAGTACAAGTACTGTTACTCTGATGAAATTTTACTTAAGTACAAGTAAAGTTACCAGACAAAAAATCTACTCAAGTAAAAGTAAAAAGTAGATCATTTAAAATGTACTTTGAGTAAAAGTAAAACGTTACTTTTAACAATGGGTGTTTTCTGCCTCCATTGTGTTGTGCAAAAATGAAAAAGAAGAGGAAACAAGGATATATGTACATCTCAACCCAGATGTTTTATTTAAAGGAAGTGTATCAAATTGAATGCTTAGGATAATGCTGCATTAAAACTGAGACAAACAAAAAAGGTCAATACACACAGTCATGTCGTTTACATCGCCCTGAGCACACACAAAGCATTGTACACGAAATATGAAAGTGAAATGTTGCACCGAAATCTCGTAGCTTGCCTGTGTGCACTGTGTGTTATTGAACAATTCAATTCAAACATTATTTGTTTTGCTTAGTATTCCTTTCTGGCCTGTTGGATGTAGAATGGTAGGAGGACTGATCACGTCAGGTTGGCGAGCTAACTTGCTTTCATGATTAGCCAACCGAATAACAGACTAGTTACCGTTATGTTACAGTACCAACAGGTTGCTACTTCAACATTAGCAATGCCATCCACTATTTTTGGAATATAACCAGCCTATTGTCGGTTTTACTATGGAAAGGAAACATTATGATCAGGGGCGCAGATACGTTTTTTGAACTGGGGGGGACAAAAAACTGGGGAGGACAAAAAACTGGGGGGGACAAAGCTGCCAGCAAACCAACCCCAACCCCGATATGCCTGTCAAACTTGTTGTGGGTAACCATAGCAACCAAGCTCGAGCTCGCAACCTGTGCAGTCTGCGCAGCTCAACCAACCGAATATCAGTCTTTGTTTTGTTTTATGTGAGTTGTTGCAACTATGTATGTACTGCTGTGCACCTCAATAAACCGAATGGTAATTAGTCTTTTGATTTTTCCGTGAGGTTTGCCTTATGCAAAGAAAGACAGCATAGACGTTTTTTCCTCCCTATAAGTGGGGGGGACCGAACGAGGTGAATTTAAATCTGGGTGGGACGAATCCCACCCATCCCACCCTCTGTCTGCGCCCGTGATTATGATGCCAATGACAATACTTACCTCAACATGCTTGCGCAGATTAGACGTCGAATTTTTGTATGCCGCAATGGTTGTCTTCTTGGGCACACAATCTGCATTGCATAATGAAACTGTCACCCCTTTTCTCTACAAAGCTGAAGTGATCACGTATGTAGGGCCAGGGGTGCACTTCATTACTGGAAGAAATTGCGTTTTCTGCAGGGTCGTCCACCACAGGTTCCTCGGTCTCCTCCATGTCCGCAGGGGCGCTTTATCAACACCCGTGGCCCAGGGGCTAGGCCCCTCATAGGCTACCTGTCAACCCTACCTTTACCGTTGGCCAGGAAAACACTCTTATTTTATTTGCAATACGTGTCAAGCATTTACAGTGTAAGTGCGTAATTAGCCTAGAAGCCTACGGTAGGTTACGTTTGGCTCAGCGTAACTGCGCAAGGCCCACGCTCACATCGCTCAACACATCCGACCACAGAGGGAGAGAAGAACGCGCGCATTATCATTACAGAGCCGGTTCTGATTATTACCACGGACAGGACAGTGATACTGCGTAACTTTCATGCAGGGGCATGGCCAGAGATAACCACACAAGCCTACGTGCGCTATAATGTAGACCTATGTGTTGTAAACATAAAACACACACACCTACAGACAAGTCCTTTTAAAAAATAAAATAAATAAAAATAGCTCAGCGGCATGAAAACAAACATTCACTGCAAGTCAAGGTACTTGGCTCAGCGGCCACATGAAACGTAAACACCATGGACAGCGGCCAAACTCATAACTCTACAGACCGAAATACACGAAACCAAGTCCTACTAGGGTCTATTTTACCGATCTATGTTCAAGCATCATGCAAGTCTTCCTTCTCCTTGAATGAGACCGTGCATTCAACTGCCTTTTTGACATGACTGCATCAAAATACCACTTGCAACAATATTTCACGCTAGGGCTGTGCCGATAGACGGTGCCATCGTCCATCGACTATGGTGGTCATCCATCACGATGGAGAGCCACCATCGTGATACCACGCCCCCTCCTGTCATAATCATGCATATACGGTATCATCTGGGCCTATTTAACCTAAAAAGTTAGTTTTTTGTTAGCTTAGTTAGTTAGTTAGTTTTGTTTAATATATAAATATATAACATATTATAAATACATAATTATATAAATCATTATAAAGTAATATCCTATTACCGCTTGTTCACGTAGGCTATGGTGCAGGGACGTGCTAGTGAACATAACATGTGGTTACACAAATACAGTATGCTACTAATAATAAATTTTGACTTCATTTTTTAGCCTACACTATACTTTTAATGTAAAATTTGTCATGTTCAAACAAATAGCCACTATTAACAGTCGGGAAATATTTCACCTTATCAAACGGCAGTGAAGCGCAGACTTCGGCAGAAGTCAAATAACTTTAATCTGGTAAATAGGCCTACTTTCAGACTCAAAATGGTCCACTCTAAGCCATAATGTCAAACCAAATGGAAGAATGAAGGTGATTCTGACAAATGTAAAGACAGTAAAAAAAAAAAACAATATTAAATCATGATTTTAAAAGCTGGTGCAATAATTCAAACACTAATAAATTGGAAAAATTAGCGCGTTCAAGTGCGCACTAAAGGCCGAAACGCATCTTCAATTGATATGGTGTAAATAAACAATGAGTAATAGCTTAAGTGTAGTTTCTTCTCATAGTTTGAATACTAGTCTTTCATTGTTAGAGCAGATTAATATCTTGCCGTGATCAGTGAGTGCTCGGGGAGGTTCATTTCCACCTGCGCTTTGCGCAGCTCATTTTTCCGAAGCCAGCTGTGCGCAAACGCAGTGTTGACTGCTCGGCAAACTCCAAACGCTCGGTCTGTACTGGCCCTCTGTTGCGCAAGCGAGTTGGTTATGGCCAGGTTCAAACTGTGCTCAAAACAACTTAACCACGGCCATTTCAATTGCCTGATGGCTGTGACAATATTCGCTCCGTTGTTATACAGGCGATCTTTTTCTCCTCTATTTTCCATTCGGCAAGTGTCTCGCGCAATGCGTCTTCTAACGCTACGTTCACACTGCAAGGCTTAATGCTCAATTCCGATTTTTTTGTGAAATCCGATTTTTTTGTGAGGTCGTTCACATTAACAAATATATGCGACTTGTATGTGATCCTCAGTATGAACGAAAAGCGACCTAAAAGTGTTCCGCATGCGCATTGCAGGATACGACGACGTCACACGCAGTGAGCATGGCCAGTGTTTACGGAAGTAAAACCGCCCGGTTGCGGTATGACCCATCCAATCTAGCTTGAATAGCTGCATCCCCCCAAATGGAAATCAGCTCCCTAACCTCTGCGTCCTTCCATTGAGAAGATTCAGAACCTTCACAGCCCGAAGCGTCCCTCGCATTGATGTCATGCGCAGGGGCGCAGATACGTTTTTTGAACTGAGGGGGACAAAAAACTGGGGGGGACAAAGCTGCCAGCAAACCAACCCCAACCCCGATATGCCTGTCAAACTTGTTGTTAGTAACCATAGCAACCAAGCTCGAGCTCGCAACCTGTGCAGTCTGCGCAGCTCAACCAACCGAATATCAGTCTTTGTTTTATGTGAGTTGTTGCAACTATGTATACACTGCCGTGCACCTCAATAAACCGAATGGTAATTAGTCTTTTGATTTTTCCGTGAGGTTTGCCTTATACAAAGAAAGACAACATAGACATTTTTTCCTCCCTATAAGTGGGGGGGACCGAACGAGGTGAATTTAAATCTGGGTGGGACGAGTCCCCCCCTCTATCTGTGCCCGTGATTATGCGCCATGTTGTTGTAACTTTTTTTGAGAGACCCGCCGCCTACTTCAGCGCAGAATAGTGACGTTTGTGGCTTGTTGATGACGTGTAAGTCGGATGAATGCGACCTGGCGGTTCAGACTGAAGTCGCATATGAAAAGAGCGGATAGGAATCGGAATTAGGACCACATATCCAAACGGCCTGGGTCGGATTTGAAAAAATCGGATCTGTGTCGTTCATATTGTCAATAAAAGATCGGATACAGGTCACATATGGGCGAAAAGATCGGATTTGAGTCACTTCAGCCTGCAGTGTGAACGTGTCTCTGGCATGAAACTCGTCTGCAGGCATTTGGACTGCATTGCCCACTCTCGGTCCACATAATGTACAGTAGCTGACATATAGGGCATCATGTTGCAGCTGGACCACATATCCGTTATCAGGGCCAAATATTCCACATCACCTAGCGCTTTTTTTTCTTAATGTGCTAAAGCCTCGGATGAGTATCTAATACTTTTAATAATAATAATAATAATAAATTTAATAATGTGGTATTAAAATCCCCGCCCCGCCCACGATATGATCGTCCATCACGATGTTTGCACTGTAAACATCGTCGATGCCAATTAAGGGGACATCGCACAGCCCTATTTCACGCACTCCATCAAGAAAAAAGTTAAACATGATGAACACGGGCATACTGTTTTGAGCATACGATTTTTTAAAAAGAAACTAGCTACATCAAAGTCCTTCAATAAACCCATCCTTTAGCGCAAATGAGCTTAACCTAGTTCAAAGCATGACGCTAGCAGTAGCTGCATAAGGCAAAATCATGTGGGCCTTTTGTCAACAACAAGCCACGGTGGGCAAACATTAATAATCAAGCGTCCTCACCTTAAAATGCTGTCTTGACCACAGAACTTCTCAAGTGTTTCACTTAAATCCACACGGGTTAACAACACACCCAACACAGCTAGCGAGAAATGTGGATCTGCGCTAGCTTTGTATTGCTATTCCCCTCAGTATGCTTACTCTGTCTGCTGCCCCAACTGTCAACATTATAGGCTACAATCTTTTCATCAATTTCTTCAGTAGATGCCGTTTTAGACATTTTATTATCCCCATCGAAATATGCTATTATACTAACAGGATTATAACTCAAATCACACGACACGTATTCAAATCACAACTGATTTATTTTACTGTTGGACAGATCATAGCATATCTAGCCTAGCTGCACAGAGCCTAGCTGCTGTAGGCTGATCACTGATAAGTAGCTGATATTCTGAACAGATTGGTGATCCTTACCTTAAAAAAGTCTGTGACTTTAGGCAACGATTCTATCATTACCTGCATCTCTCTCTTTTTTTCCTTTTATGCGCCCCGCTAACATGTGAACGCTTCATCTTTCAAAGCCTCTAAATTTGTGTCTCAGTAGTCTGCAGTCTTTGGCGCGCTTTCGTGCGTGACGTTCCATTTTGTTCCATTTTATTCTGGTCCAGTTGTGGGTGTTCGTTTCGCGAACCACATCCCCCATGTCTCTTACAGCAGGCTACTGTGCGCTCATTTATTTCTAACCTTGTTTCTATCCGTACATTAATGTAGGCCCACGATTCCGACAGTTTATTATTTTATTAATATTACAAGGCCCCTGATTGGCTGTGGCCCAGGGGCGTGAGCCCCCCGAAGCCCCCCCCCTAAAGCGCCGGTGCATGTCCGCCATCGTCTGTGTGAGACTCGCGCGCGCGACAACTGTCCTTCCCGTGATTCATTTCCAGAACGCATTTCCCCTTCTCCGTTTTAGCCTTTTTTTTATTTATTATTATTATTATTTTTTTTACTCAGTAACGGTTGTGATGTAAAATGTACCGAAGTACACTACTTAAAAGAAAACATACTTAAGTAAAAGTAAAAGAACACTCTTTAAAAATTACTTGAAAAAGTATAAGTACGGGGCGGCACGGTGGTGTAGTGGTTAGCGCTGTCGCCTCACAGCAAGAAGGTCCTGGGTTCGAGCCCCGGGGCCGGTGAGGGCCTTTCTGTGTGGAGTTTGCATGTTCTCCCCGTGTCCGCGTGGGTTTCCTCTGGGTGCTCCGGTTTCCCCCACAGTCCAAAGACATGCAGGTTAGGTTAACTGGTGACTCTAAATTGAGCGTAGGTGTGAATGTGAGTGTGAAAGGTTGTCTGTGTCTATGTGTCAGCCCTGTGATGACCTGGCGACTTGTCCAGGGTGTACCCCGCCTTTCACCCGTAGTCAGCTGGGATAGGATCCAGCTTGCCTGCGACCCTGTAGAAGGATAAAGCGGCTACAGATAATGAGATGAGATGTACAAGTACACAAAAAAGCTACTCAAGTACAGTAACGCGAGTAATGTAATTCGTTACTTTCCACCTCTGCAATACCTTAAACATAAAAGAATGGTGCACACCCTTTACATGTAGTCCACAGTGCAGTCCGGAAAAACAGTATGTTGTGTCGATGCACGAAGTTCCGGCGCCCTGTTAAAATCCAACAGGACTCGCCCAGCTTACTTTTCACTGCATTCGTGTCACGAGTGAAAAGAACTAAGCTATAGGACCTACTATTAAATAAAAATGTACTTATATTTATATATGAATCTAAATTCTTCAGCTCAATCCCACATAATGGTTTAGTTTGTTTATTTAAAAAAAACCTGATTAATTTAAAAAACAGCAGGCATATCTCAGTACCTGCAATACAGTGAAGACACAATTCCAACTAGCCATGTTCTAAAACTATATATTTTTTTGGACCGGGGGCGCTTAAATCTGCGCCAGAATGATGACTGAAATTCCACTAATCTCGAGTAGAACAATTACAACATGGCATTTCATACTTTGAAAGGAAACGCACTGAACTACATGCTACAACAGGAAACTGCAATTCGAACTCAACACTTTGTTCCCTTCTGCCACTTGTTAGATGTAAACTTCTGAGTGATGAGGAGACAAAGTACATACATGTTTTTATATATATATACACACACACATACACACACACACATACACATACTAGTGTATTATACTATATATATATATACACACATACATATATACATACATACACACATACATATATACATACATACATACATATATATATATATATATATATATATATATATATATATATACACACATACTAGTGTATTATATGTGTGTGTGTGTGTGTGTGTGTGTGTGCGCAAGATTAGATAAAACTTTATTGATCCCTTTGGGAGGGTTCCCTCAGGGAAATTAAGATCCCAGCAGCATCATTACAGATAAACTGAGAAAACTTCTAGATAAATTAAAATAAATTAAGTATTTACATATACAAATATAAAAGAATAAGATATGGTGAAGAGAGGAAGGGGGAGGGGGAAGGGGGGGAGAAGCAGGAAAGATATTGCACTTTATATTGCACATTGTCCAGTATTGCTTATTGTCAGGCTAGGCTACTGCTCCTTCCCGTCCTCTGTCCTCCTGTTCCCCCTCCTCCCCCCCAGAGAGGAGTTGTACAGTCTGATGGCGTGAGGGACAAAGGAGTTTTTGAGTCTGTTCGTCCTGCACTTGGGAAGGAGCATTCTGTCACTGAACAGGCTCCTCTGGTTGCTGATGACAGTGTGCAGAGGGTGACTGGCATCGTCCATGATGTTCAGTAGTTTGTCCATAGTCCTTTTCTCTGCCACCGTCAAGAGAGTCCAGCTTCATGCCGACCACAGAGCCGGCCCACCTGATCAGTTTGTCCAGCCTGGATGTGTCCTTCTTGGATGTGCTGCCCCCCCAACACACCATGGTGTAAAACAGGACGCTGGCGACCACAGACTGATAGAACATCGACAGGAGTTTCCTGCAGATGTTAAAGGACCGCAGCCTCCTAAGGAAGTATAGCCTGCTCTGTCCCTTCCTGTATAAGTGATTGGTGTTGCAAGTCCCCAGCTTGCTGTCCAGCCACAGCCCGAGGTACTTGTAGGAATCCACAGCCTCCACCTCGACTCCCTCGATCAGAACTGGTCGTGACCTTGGTCTGGACCTCCCAAAGTCAATGACCAGCTCCTTGGTCTTCGAGGTGTTGAGCTGCAGATGGTTCCTGTTGCACCACACAGCAAAGTCCCTCACCAGGCTCCTATACATCTCCTCTCTGTAGTCACTGATGCCTGTGTCATCGGCGAACTTCTGAATGTGACACAGCTCTGAGTTGTAGCAGAAGTCCGCAGTGTACAGGGTAAAGAGAAGAGGGGCCAGCACCGTACCCTGGGGTGCTCCGGTGCTGCTAATCACAGTGTCAGACATGATGTCCTTCAGCCTGTCAGTGAGGCAGCTGGAGATCCAGGTGACCAGGCAAGGGTCCACTCGCATCCTGTTCAGTTTGCCCTGAAGCAGTAGGGGCTGGATGGTGTTGAAGGCACTCGAGAAGTCCAAGAAGAGGATCCTCACTGTGCCATTTCCCTTATCCAGATGCAAGTGGGCTTGATGTAGCAGGTAGAGGATGGCGTCTTCCACACCGACACCTGCCTGGTACACAAACTGCAGACAGTCCTGGGCATGTTGTACCTGGGGTCTGAGGAGGCTGAGGAAGAGCCGCTCAATGTCTTCATCAGATGTGAAGTGAGTGCCACCGGTCGGAAGTCGTTCAGCTCGCTGGGCCGATTCTTTTTGGGAACTGGAATGACACAATGTCTTCCAGAGGGTTGGCACTCTCCCCAGCTGCAGGCTGAGGTTGAAGATGCGTTGGAGTGGTTCACCCAGTTCAGCAGCGCAGGTCTTCAGTAGTCGTGGACACACCTTGTTTGGGCCTGCTGTTTTCCTGGGGTGAAGCTTCCTCAGTTGACCTCTGACCTGGTCTGCAGTAAGGGATAGAGGAGTCTGTGTTGAGGTGGGGGAGGAGGGGGCTGCTGTGATGACTGGGGGGAGGCGTGTTGAGGGAAGAAGGAGAGATGGCTGCAGTGAGGGAGAGGGTGGGGGGGATGTGGGCTGGTTGAACCAATTGAAGAAGTCATTCAATTCATTCGCCCTCTCCACTGTCCCCTCAATGACTCTGGTCTTTGTATTGTGGCTGGTGATGGTTTTCACACCTTCCCAGACCTCCCTCATGCTGTTCTTCAGCTTCTGCTCCACCTTTCTCCTGTAGCTGTCCTTAGCTTCCCTCATGCAGCGTTTCACCTCCTGCTGTGCTGCTTTCATCGCCTCCCTATCCCTGCTCCTGAAGGCAGCCTTCTTCCTGTTGAGGACAGCTTTGACTTCCTGTGTTACCCATGGCTTGTTATTAGGGTAACGCCGTACAGTCTTAGCGGGGGAGACCACGTCTGCACAGAAGTTTAGGTAATTCATCAGACAGTGTGTCAGCCCCTCTATGTCCTCACAGTGTGGGCTAAGCAGCACATCCCAGTCCGTGATGTCATAGCAGTCCCTGAGGGCATCTTCCATTTCAGGGGACCACCTCCTGATGGAGCTAGTTGTTGCAGGCTGCCTTTGAACCAGGGGGGTGTACTTCAGCTGTAGATGAACCAGGTTGTGTTCAGACTTCCCTAGTGGGGGGAGGGGTGTGACTCTGTATGCATCCCTCACATTAGCATACAGCAAGTCAATTGTCCTGTTGTTCCTTGTTGGACAATCCACAGCCTGGTAAAAAGCAGCCAAAGTAGAGTCCAGCGTAGTGTGATTAAAGTCCCCAGAAATGATGATAAATGCCTCAGGGTGCTGTGTCTGCAGCCTTGCTGTGACGGAGTGAATCCTCTCACATGCAGTGGCTGCATCTGCCCTCGGAGGGATGTAAACACAGATGGTGATCACGTGACTGAACTCCCTCGGCAGATAATATGGCCGCAGGCTAACAGCTAGCAGCTCCAAGTCCAGGCAACATAAAACTGTCTTTACGGAGATATGTCCCGGGTTACACCAGCAGTTGGTAACATAAACGAGGAGTCCCCCACCTTTGCTTTTCCCGCATGTGTTAGTGTCTCTGTCGGCTCTCACAGCAGTGAATCCCTGCAGGTCCACGTTAGCATCCGGGACAAGGTGTGTTAGCCATGTCTCCGTAAAGACAAATAAGCTGCTCTCCCAGTAAACCCGCTGGTTGTTCAGAGCGGAAAGCTCGTCTACTTTATTCGGCAGCGAGTTCACATTCCCCATGATAACGGAGGGAATGGATGGTTTGTAGCACTGCCAGTTGTCCACTAGCCTAGCCTTTAGCTTAGCCCCGGCTTTGCAGCCCCTGGGTTTCCTCCTCAGCTCTGCCAGGATGGGGTGTCGTATCCTATCTCATCCCCTTGTTTTCAAGGCCAGCAGCTCCTCTCTCGAATAAGTGAGAAAACTGGCTCCTGGTTGCGTGTTAAAGTTAAAAATATCCATGTTATATAGTTAAACACACTTCGTAAGAAGAGCAAAAAAGTAAAAAAAAAAGTGGAAAAAAAGAGATTTAAAGAGCTAAAAACTACAGAGCTACTGGAGAGGCAGCCGTCTCACACAGCACCCAAATGGAAACTCCCCATATATAACAATTGCAGTGCAAGCCTGGGAAAAGGACCATGATGGCATCTCGGTCTGTAACGAAAGCTGCTCGTCTCTCTTGGTGGACCAAGCTTAGAAAAATCCATAAAGCGGGTCTATAAATTACACTTAGTGTACAATCTCATGGCACGCTGGTGACTGAATTTGCTGCTCATTCAAGTGGTTATTCAATTTCCAGCTGACGCACAGAGTCACCCATAGTGCAGGGGTGGAAGCCTTTGACATTCCGCAAACTTCACATTCCTGCAATACTTTGAGCTCTTGAATTACACATCCTTTTCATCGTCATCCTTTCAGGGGCTGAACTGGAAACACTCGATAGTTTTTCTCTTTTAACAGTGAAAGTGCACATTCATTTTCCAAAGAAATGCCAAAAATTTTTTCTGGGCATGAAGAAATGTGTGTTCCAGCATACAGTAGAACAAGGACAACCACAACTCACACTCTTCGGCTCTCCAAAACACACTGGGAAATTTTTAATGAGTCCTAAGTGCCTAAAATACAGTGTGAGCATTCTTTATAGACATCAAAATAAGCTTGGAGAGTTCTGAAGTTTTAAACAGGGCCATTTAGCTTGGCGCGCTTCATTCGACGCTTGCTCTTTAGCATCCATTTGAGCTTCTTTTGTCGTTCTCATGTGCCATTTCAACCCGTGAGTGCACCATCGCTTTGGGGACCGTGAATAAAAGATTGCAAGAGGTTCCGGCATCAAATTATTTATTGACCAACCAGACAAAGTAGGACTTTCTTTAATGAACAAGACAAACTACTTGAGTGACTCAGTGGAGTTCAGACTGCGACGCAGACTGGAGGTCACAGCTCTCAGCCTGCCCTGGTGTTCAATCTTCATATCATCTCAGCTGGAGACCTGGAGTGAGGAGAAGTGATCGATTCCTCTGCATTTATAAAGGTGGTAAACATTCATCGCTTCCTGCCAGCTAGTGTGTGGTCAGGTCCTCATCAGTACATTAACCATGTGAAGATTCTGATATATTCACACTGACATGACGAGTGGTAATGAGGTGATGGAGATTCATTCGGGAATGTTTTCTCGTTATTGTGGGTTTTCATGCATTTCTGTCCGGGAAAAACACGAAAAGTTTGCCAACAGGTTCCTGTGCAGCATCGGTCTCCAGCTCTCCAGCGCGTCAATTACTGCCACATCATAATCCATTCACATGAATCATGGACAAGGCTGCTGTTTCCTACTGACAGGGGAATGATGTGGCAGTGTTGGAGAAGCTTGACAAGCACACAGCCTCGGGTTCTCCTCTGCAGTTGGTGAACTTTTGAAAACTTGTCTTTCTGGTCTTCTGGAGCTGCTTGTAAAGTGTGTGAATGAAAAGTTGCTGATTCAGATTAGTCAGAAACGATGGTGGAAATCTTTAAAATGGGATACATGTTTAATGAGACAACGTGAGTGACCCAGATGCTCGAGTTTTATAGATAATTTACTCAAGTTCTGTTTGAGAAAACAGAGCAAGATGATTTATAGAGGATGAGTGAATTACAATGAAGAGGGTTTTTTCCCCCCACCAAATAACTGGTGTTGTCTAGTTAAATTAGTGTTTTTATGCTTTCTATATACATACTAGGGGCGGCACGGTGGTGTAGTGTTTAGCGCTGTCGCCTCACGGCAAGAAGGTCCGGGTTCGAGCCCTGTGGCCGGCGAGGGCCTTTCTGTGCTGAGTTTGCATGTTCTCCCCGTGTCCGCGTGGGTTTCCTCCGGGTGCTCCGGTTTCCCCCACAGTCCAAAGACATGCAGGTTAGGTTAACTGGTGACTATAAATTGACCGTAGGTGTGAATGTGAGTGTGAATGGTTGTCTGTGTCTATGGCTACATCCACACAACAACGGCAACGAGATTTTTTTTTTAAAATATCGCGTCCACATGGGCAACAGATCAGTAAAATATCAGGTTCATATGGCAACGCAACGCTTGCTGAAAACGATGCAATACACATGCCACACCTCTACGTGCACTGTAAGACGGTCCCATCGGAGACACCAGAACAATAGAAGTAGATGCATGCGCATAACTGCGCATGCGCACAGTGACTGTCACACGCACACACTTTCTCACTCCCTATCCTATGGATATAGTCCCTTTAAATCACGTGCTCGTTTTTTGAATGGAGACGCGGAAAGAGGAATGAATGGGGGTAGATGGAAGCCGGTACGCCAACATTCTGATATCCTCAAGAATTCTTTAATGATCCGGAATAAATTGAATGCTACACGTTGATGGATTACTTTGTTGTTCTACGCCCTTTTTGAGGAATGTATTGTAGGACTTAAACCAACATCTGAAGAGGTGAGATCACTCCCTTTTTTTCCCTATTTTTGCTGGCGGGATTGACTCTGCCCTAAGGGCTATTCTCTCACTCACTCTCACTTTGCACCATTACACAATAAATATTCACAGTGAAAATATATTGTAAGCGCGTTTCATGAACCAAGGTATAGGATTTGTTGACAACTCGCATCGAGTTCGTTACACTTCTACCCGGCGTGAAGCACATGTGGTTGTGACGTCATCGTAAACAAATCCGTTCTACTCATCCAGACAACTTCGCAACGGCTCCGTTGCCAGATTTTTTCACTCTGGAACCCGTTCTCAAAAGATTTCGTTTTGGGGCACCCAAAATGCCGGTGCCATGTGGACGCCAGGCCGAAATGATAAACAATTTTATCAGATTCACCTGAATCCACTGCCGTGTGGACAGGGCCTATGTGTCAGCCCTGAGATGACCTGACGACTTGTCCGGGGTGTACCCCGCCTTTTGCCCGTAGTCAGCTGGGATAGGCTCCAGCTTGCCTGTGACCCTGTAGAACAGGATAAAGCGGCTACAGATGAGATGAGATATACATACTACATGTCCACACAATTTAGCCAATGAACCAAATACTTCATGTATTAAGTATGTAGGCAACATTAGAAGACCAAAAATAAATAAAAAAAGCCACTAAACATTTACTATTTGGTTCTTTTTAACAGCAGATCGACCAGGTCCCGGATTTACATGTTATGTCATCATAGTTGAAAATCCAGGCTAATATTAATCTAATATCCCATGCACTTAGAGGCTCCGGTTGAAATTACGGATTCTCTTCGGTGATTGGTATTAATACTATTCTTTGATTGGCACAGCCCCAAAGAAAATATAGTGCTGCAACAGTCACTGAAGAGAATCCATAATTTCAACCGGAGCCTCTCTGTGCATGGGATATTAGATTTATATTCCTCATCAAAAAATTTCAAACTAAAAAAAAAAAAAAGTGTTAACTTTCATCTGTGAGGTTGAATCTCGGCATCAATTCCCTGGAGGCAGCCATGTTTGTTGTTTACGTTGGAGCAACCTTCGACTTGCACATGTGCAATGTACCATGCTGTCACGTTTTTTTTTTCCTTCTTTAAAATTTTATTTATTTTACCATGCTGTCACCTGCCTCGTGAAGCATGATCATGATACATAGATCTATACACACAGAAATGCTCGCGGAGCCACAGCTGTGATTCAAGTCGGCTGTATAGCTTGAAATTGTGACATCAGTTCATGGAATATCCAGGACACACCATGACTGACTCGCACCATATTCATTTTTTTTTTAAATTTCTGACATCATGAGATGCATTGGTTAATCAATGGATTTTGATGAGGGATATAATAGATATTATTGAGTAAAGGTTAGACACCAACTTTTTTTCCCCACAGTAAATAAAGTAATCCTTTAAATGAATATTCCTTGTAGGTATAAAGTTTAACATGTTGAACTTTACGACATCAATCAGTGCAGAAAATATTTGAAAAATAATGTATGTTCGTTTAGCGACAGAATGATGGAACTGTCAGTGCACGCTCAAAGGGAAACCTGTAGATGGCAGTAATGCAACACTGTGGATGCCAGCTGCCGTAAAACCCAAAAGAAGAAGAAGAAGGTAAACCTGCGCATGCGCACACGGACTTCCTCTGTCTGCTTGACTGCGCCAAGCGAGCGATTTCATGCACATTATTTGCTTTAATCCCCTCAAATTAAATAACTTCCCAGCCACAGAATGGCCTGATATTTTGAGAGATATTACAGAAATAAACAGATATCACAATCACCACATTTCAGACGGAACTAAATTTCACCGATTTTATGAAATCAAAAAGCTGTCGAGCTTGAATGACAAAAGGAAAAAAATAATAAAAAAAGGAATTCAACCAATCTGGATTTGAAAAGTTGTTCCTTATATTCTCCAGAATGTTCTCCTTTTCTGGGCGAACTGTAGTCATGCCTCAGAGAGGGTTATACCGCTTCCAGAGATCAGCAAGATCCACCAGAGCTAGAAGTATTCCCAGCTTTAAACCACAGAAACAGGGCTCGAGTTCATCTGGAAGCGAACAGACACCGACACACAGCGGAGCCTGAAGAAGACCGAATAACATTCCGACTTTATTTTTCCTGACGAGGACGCGGATTACTGAACAAGCTGAAATCTCGGTGTCCTGGCAGCCAGCCAGCAACATGCAGCTATCGTCCAAGCTTTAAGTTACGAAAACAAACATGTATTATGGAGATTTTTCCCTGCAGCATTTGTGTTGGAATATTTATTTTCTTTGCTCTCATGCTAAACAGTTTTACTTAGTGTTTTCTTCACCTCAGAACGGCTCATTTATACGAGCAAAGTGGAACTTTTGACAGTCAGTAGATTTGGATAATTTCTGTGTAGGAGGTAAAGTGTGAATGGATTTAATACTGTGTCAACAAGCACAGTTACTGCACACACACACACACACACACACACACACACACACCTCTCTTGCATTCTCTCCCTGTGGAGTAAACACTAAACCCTGCCAGTACAGTTTGCTTGTATGTCATCCATCATTTTAAATTAGTGAGGGTCTAAAACATCCTTACAGTGGAAGCTAATTGTGCTGTACACGGCGACACGTTCAGCCCGATATCTTCTGCTCTTCATGACAAAACCTGAAACCCAAAAGATCGTCAAGGACCCAAATAATCCGAACTACAAGCACCTATGTGCTGTGGTCATTCTCTTAATCTGACGCTTCCTCTGATGGATTTTCATACATCTTTGATTTTATGGTTGAACACACACACGTTTCTGACTGAAATGGACAGAGCATTGAATTACAACAAAAGTAAACGCACCCCCACATGTGCAGTGCACCACAAAGACCGGTGTTGACCTCTGAAGAAGGAAAAAAAAAAAAAGTCCACTTTCCCCCCCAATCTGGTTTCCATCTTCAGGTCTTCCTTAAAAAGGCAGACAAGTTTAAAAAGGATGCAGCAAGTAATTTCCTGCAAATTTGGCATGATCAGGGTAGTATTGATTACGAAAGTTATCTTGGAGTAGCCTGGTCTCCGCCTAATCATTTCGTTTGCTTGCCATCATCACGAAAAGACAGTTCTGATGAACAACAAAAGCCTTGAAGGATGAATTATCCTGGTTATGAAACGTGTTTGTGTTTTACGAGCCCATGGGACGTTTGTCTCTGAACAGGCTGAATTGCTCTCCAGGGCAAAACAAAGCTGTCAATCTAGAAAGCATGTTTTTAAAAAGAAAGAAAGCACAACTTTATTCACCACACACTTGTGAAATTCCTCTCTGCATTTAACCCATCTGAAGCAGTGAACACAAAAATGAGCAATGAGCGCACACACACACCCAGAGCAGTGGGCAGCCATGCTAGCAGCACCCGGGGAGCAGTCGGGAGTTCAGGGGCACCTCAGCCCAAGGCCGTCCCATATTAATCTAACCGCATGGCTTTGGACTGTGGGGGAAACCGGAGCACCCGGAGGAAACCCAGCCACAGACAACAAGACATAAGGAACAAAACTGTCAGTGCTCTGCCTCAAGAGGAAAATAATGAAATCACCGACAGACTGGGATGATGAAGTGTAGTTACCGGTACTAATATATTTTCATTTCCATATTTGATATTTTGACACAGTTATTATAATTGCTGTTGTCCACCACGATAGATTGAAGATGAAATTAAATGATTACTACGAGCCCGAAGTGCAGACATTCAGCTTTAACTTGAAGATATTTACGGCCACATTGGGTGAATGTTGTAGGAATTACAGCCCTTTAACTTGTAGTTCCCCCCCAGGTGTGTGTCAGAACCTCATTATTTCCTCTTACGAGTCAGAAACTAAAAGTTCTACAGTTGGATTTGAAACTTGTAGCTGTAAATTCTCAATATGAAGTCCATCAAGCTGTGAGTGACAATGAAGCAAGCTAACGTCAGGCTGAAAAATCAAAACAAACCTACTTGAAAGACAGAAAAAAAACATTAGCTTTGGATAAAATCAACTACATTATTTAAAGAAGAAGAACAGCAAGCTCAGGAACACCAAAAGGTCTGGCGTTGGATGATGAGAATTCTTTCCCAAAAACCATCAAATTTCATCAAGAACATTAAAAAATAATCTTAACAGTCCATCCTATGGATATACTGTATGGCAAACGTCAACTTGCATCCGAATAATCGAGAGAAAAGAAAAGAAGAAATGAAAGATCTGGATGATACCGCCTCATCATACGACATGTGTGTCAATGAAAGTGGTTCTTCTGTATTTATAGAGGATTTGACTGGTGAGAAAAGCAGTAGGATGAAGTTCTGAAGTGTATAGCAGCGTTTTATCTGCTCACATTCAGCCAAATGCTTCAAAACTCATCGGAAGGTTTGACAGTGCAGATGGACAGCAACCCAAAGCAAACTCCGAAAGCAATCCAAGATTTTTTTTTTTTAAAGACAAAAAAGTGGAAATGTTTCGCAACGGTCGTGTCAAACACCCGAGCTGAATCCAATTGACGTGTCTTTTCCTTGCTGAAGGCAAAACGCCCCGAGAACAAGCAGGAAATGAAGACAGCCGCAGTAAAAGCCTGGTCGAGCATCACCAGAGAAGAAACCCAGCGTACAGTGATGTCTGTGTGCATCACACTTCAGGACTGCAAAGGATTACCAACAGAGTATTAAAAATGACAACTCGGTGGGAACGGACCTTCTGCATAGGTGTGTTTGAGATATGTGATCTGGATCTGCTCCAAATATCCAGATCTGGATCAGTTTTTGGATTTAAAGACAAAGTGGGTGTAACCTGAATGTTTAAAGTTATTTTTGAAGAAATCCTACCACTGTGCCACCTGCAGGAACACCAGCACCTCCTGCTCCTTACACATGGACCTTCAGTGGGCACAAACTCCCAGAAAGTTCCTCCTCAGTGTTTGGAAATGAGCCTGAAGCGGTTGCGTGGAGACGCCGGATGGATTCCTCTGAAAATGAGGCTAGTTATCTGCTACACTGTGCGTTACCATGGTGATGGTGAACGACCGTCGCAGAGAACCGAGTGTGTGATGGATGCATGCACTTTCCTTGATGACACTGACAGACCCCGGATTGATTGCACGCGTGTGTGTGTGTTTTGTAAAGACATGCTCCTCACTCTACACTGATACAGCGCGTCACGACTCGGTGTGTGTGTGTGTGTGTGTGTGTGGGGGGGGGGGGTACAGCATGCGTGTCCGTGTGGGGGTGTGTTGCAGCGGGAACAGCTTTGATGAGCCCATCCATCAGCGTGAGCGCGGAGGACTCCGTCAGGCTCGCGCCGGGAGGAAGGAGGAGGAGGAGAGAGAGGGGATGGAGGGATGGAGGGTGTCACCCTTAAACAGGATATATGGCCTGTCACGGAGACACAAATTACAGAGTAAATACATTACAGCGGTGCCGCGCGACTCCTCCGCGCGCAACATCTCTCTACCAGGCGCGCGCACGCACACGAGACCCCGGCGCTCAGCACTGCATCCACAGCCCCATTAGAAAGGCCTGCCAGGTTTACACGCAGTCGCATTAGCCGAGGTGGGATGTGCGTGCACGCACGATTGCTCGGGAATGCGTGATGAACTCACCGGTCGCGAGAGAATCGACCCGGCGCGCGCACACCGAACGCAGCACTGTAGCGACACAGCACGCGCCATAATGAGATCAATACCATGATTCAGCAGGAGAGGGTCCGAGTCGAGTCAACTCATCTCTCTCATTGAGGAAGCAGCCTTTCTTCTGTTTATTTTACACACACACACACACACACACACACACACACACACACACACACTGAGGACCTTCCACTGACCGTTATTAACGCAGTTCATAAATGTAATGTCTAACCTGAATCTAACCTAAAGTAAGCAAAAGGAAACAGTTTTTGTTTTTTTTAAATAAAAGCTGCAGTTTTTCTAAAACCTTGAACAGTTTCCTGCTCTCCACCAAAACACACACACTTCAGTCTCCATCTCTTTCACCTGGTGTTCTTCCATTTTTCACCCAGACCCCACTCACCTCTCCTAACACACACACACACAGTTCATAAATCAAACCTGCACCTGTATCTTAAATTAACAAATAATAAACGTAAAGCTACACCAGCTTGATGATGATTATTGTAAATGACAGAAGGCTTCAGAGAAACAGAAAACACACAACGCAGTCCTTCATCACACCAGTAAACACCTCCTCGGTGACTTATGGTGTTTAACGTGGTTCGATGTGGAATGGGCCGCGTCACTGGAGCACTGCTATCATTTTATAAATTACTGTAAGTGATAAAGTGGCAGGGCGACACGGTGGTGTAGTGGTTAGCGCTGTCGCCTCACAGCAAGAAGGTCCGGGTTCGAGCCCCGTGGCCGGCGAGGGCCTTTCTGTGTGGAGTTTGCATGTTCTCCCCGTGTCCGCGTGGGTTTCCTCTGGGTGCTCCGGTTTCCCCCACAGTCCAAAGACATGCAGGTTAGGTTAACTGGTGACTCTAAATTGAGCGTAGGTGTGAATGTGAGTGTGAATGGTTGTCTGTGTCTATGTGTCAGCCCTGTGATGACCTGGCGACTTGTCCAGGGTGAACCCCGCCTTTCGCCCGTAGTCAGCTGGGATAGGCTCCAGCTCGCCTGCGACCCTGTAGAACAGGATAAAGCGGCTACAGATAATGAGATGAGATGAGATAAAGTGGCACCAGAGAGCTCATAGACAGATGAACACCAGTGTTTTGTATTTCACTTCACTTACAGAACACAAACAGCAAAACACTTCAAATCCACCTTCACTGATTACATGTTTAGTGCAGAGACGAGATGGTTGGTGATTGGTCACTGGGAGGCAGTTTGATTAGAATTGGATCATTTGTAACAACTGTAATTGGAAACCATGGTGATCAGTGATAGATCTAGCTTAGAGTGCGCCATGAGTACAGAGCCCTGTGTACCACACTCTGCGTACAGCACCATGGGTACTGTGCCCTGTGTGACCCCCCCCCCCTTCAGCATCCCCAACAAAACCCTAACCTCCCCTCAACACCATCTCATCTCATCATCTGTAGCCGCTTTATCCTTCTACAGGGTCGCAGGCGAGCTGGAGCCTATCCCAGCTGACTACGGGCGAAAGGCGGGGTACACCCTGGACAAGTCGCCAGGTCATCACAGGGCTGACACATAGACACAGACAACCATTCACACTCACATTCACACCTACGCTCAATTTAGAGTCACCAGTTAACCTAACCTGCATGTCTTTGGACTGTGGGGGAAACCGGAGCACCCGGAGGAAACCCACGCGGACACGGGGAGAACATGCAAACTCCACACAGAAAGGCCCTCGCCGGCCACGGGGCTCGAACCCGGACCTTCTTGCTGTGAGGCGACAGCGCTAACCACTACACCACCGTGCCACCCCTTAATGACCAATCTGCACTAACTAATTTTTATTCAGACATTTGGAACACCACAAACAAACAAACAAACAAACAAAAAAGTAGTAAATATATAGATATGACACAAAAAGCAAAAAGTAGTAACCAAGACAAATGGAATCAAATGGTCTCAAAATCAAATTACATATTAATTATTTTTGCTGCAGGGTCACATGATCATGAAACTGTGTGAAATTAAATCCAGTGTTGTATCAGTTAGTTGGACTGAAAATAGAATATTGTGTCACAGCTCGATAAGCCCCGTACTCACCAATTTCACAACATGCACATCATATTAGACTCAATGTGATGGCGGAGCTGCACACCTTTCTTCTTTCCTTTTTTTCCCTAAACTGACCCTCGAGCTTTTCTTATCCATGTGTTGATTTGGCACTCGAGCATCACTACGTTCCCCATTGTCCAACACCAAGAGTCAAGATGACACCAGTTCACCTTGGTGGTGTACAAACTGGTTTTATAAAAAAAATATATATATCACTCAATGATTTGGTACAAACCAGAAAAAAAATGTAGCACTGTCTGTGAAACTACAGAACGTCGTCAGAGGATGAATGTGCACTATGTAGTAGATTCCCCCTACCTCGGACCTCCAGTGGGAAGACCGGAGATTAAAGGTTAAAGGTCAATCTACTCCCACACCCCTCCATCCCAATCACATCCTTCTGAGTGGGAGACCAGGAAGCATCCTGGAATCAGGCACCATTCTGACAGGTTAATTAACCCACACGGTGACATGACATGCAAACGTGTGACAGAAAATCGATCAGACAAATATCAGAATCATTTTATGTCTGCACCCCTTATTATCCCCCCCGGGGGCAACTGCCCATACCACCCATGCCTAAATCCATGCTGGTCAGTGATTAGTCATTGGAAAGAGTGATTACTTGTTGGCATTAAACCCTCACCACACAGCAGCTGTGATCAGAGCTGTAAAGAAATATCGAGTGCAGGACAGTCTGCTCAAAAATGTTGTTAGGTTGGTAGGAAACAGGACAAGCATAATGAATATCTTGAAAGAAAAAAAATTATACATCCATACATACATACTGTACATCCACCAACCAACCAACCAACCTTGCAGGCAGTTGCTGTGAGTTTAAATCGAAACAAACATCCTATTGATATGAAACCACAGTGCAAGCTTCCAGGAGAAGATCTAATCAATTCAAACAAGCATCTGCTAAGTCCTGTGTTATGGAAGTGTTACCCAGGCGGACCCTGGGCTCCTTGAAGAAGCAATTAAACACAGAGAGCTTAAATTGTGTATTTCTCCCCTCAGCAGCTGCTTCTGCTTCAAACAGCAGCATGAGAAGGTGAAGAGGAGAAGGGTCTGAGGAACACGCTGCTCCGGGGCTCCTAATGCACCGCTGATGGGTGGAAGGGTGCAAAGGTGAGGCAGAGACACCACTCAGGTCTCGAATGCAGATGGTGTGAGAATGAGGACCAAGTCAAAAGCTTGCTCTTCGCTTCTTTGAGCATTAAACTGAGAACTTCCCTCAGAATCAATATCTCTCTCTCTCTGTCCTTTTTTTTTTTTTTAAACCTCTTGGCAAAATTGAAAGAATTACCTGAAAGTTCTTTTTTCCAAAGGGAATAAAATGAAGAAACTAAGCATTTAGCCCTGGTTTAAGCTTTTGTGTTTGATAGAAAAGGTCTGATTAGCATTCCAAAGAGTAGCGTGTCAAAATAAAGCACTTCAACAAAAATAACTACAAAGGAGAACTGCTTTAAAAAAAAAGAGGAGAGATAATTAGAAGCTTGCTAGGAAAACAGCATCAGCATGCAAGAGGAGATGCAAAACATGTTAAAAACACTTATGGACAGGAACGAGAGGCAAATCAGAATTATTGGCACTCTTAATGAAAATTAACGATGGTGAATAATTCCTGAATTGAGTGATGCATTGAGCTTAATGGAGTCTTTTTTCCCCCTCGCAAACATTTTTATACAAAGTAACAAAACAATTTTTGAAATTACTTGCTAATATTTAATTTTTAAAACTTTGTAAAATTGAACTTGCACCTTTTAAAACCTTCGCGGCCCCGAGTGCTTTATCGCATTTTTAACTAAAATGATTTGATATGAATGATAAGGAGGGATCATTTTTAAGCATACTGTTATGTTAATAGAATTTTTAGTACAGTTTGACCGACGAAAATATTCACAGTGCAACTTAAAAATGATAAATGAGGCACACGTTATTTATTATTTCGCACAATTAATTTTCCCCCACCTGGTCTCATGTTATAAAGGGTGCCAATAATTGTGCAGTGGAGTCGGAGACATTTTGCTTTATTTCATTCTTATATAAATCGCAGTAAACTGAAGAACGGCACAGTCACTAAGTACACCAGTGTACGTGTCGGCCTACTCAGAGGAAAACAACTTGTTCAAGCTCAAGTGGATCCTAGGTGGTTGAGATTTTTTTTTTTTTTTTAGTGGATGGTGCAGTATGAATATTAATGAGATACGAATTTCCGACAGGGCACGATTTCTTTAGTCATGAGCAAAAGTTATAGGCCCAGATATTATTAGCATGAAAAGTAATGAATCTATCAGTTGAGAAAGCTCTCGCAATAAACAGCCATGTTTTTGTTTTTTTTCCACTTGAAGTGGGAACACCACTTGAAAAAAAACAGGCGTCAGATGGAAGCTCGGGTAACAAGTCGGCTCTTCTCAGGCTCACGGAGAAAGAAGAGCACTCGTTCATGATATGAATCTCATTCGAGTTGGCCGCGTTGGCTGCTTTGCATGGACGGCTGTAGCTCTGAGGTTTGCACTCCATGCTGTGATTTGTCACTGGCTCCCAGCGTTCTTGGTGCTCCACTCCAAAGCGCATACGAGTCAACGCTCTAGATATCTGCATGCTCCAGTGCCATCGAAACAGCTCCAACCACAACAGGCCATTAAAGGTACCTCACCATGAAGAGAGATTAAGCTGCAGGGGGAAAAGAGAGAGAGAGAGAGAGAGAGAGAGGAAGGAAAACATTTCTGCACAGCCCTGGAGACAGACAAGGAGAAGAAGAAAAAACAGATCTCCTTATTCACACAAGGCAGAAAAGGGAAATGTGAAAAGATAGCTGCACTTGGCTCATTCTCTATCACTATTAATTGTCTGAAGAAATGCAAACATCCTACTCTTGAATAATTAGGTATAGCTCAACTCATTTCCATTTCTCAGGCAGGAAAAACCTGACCAAGCCTGTCAGATATTCACACATTCATTTCTGAAAATGAGAGAGAGAGAATGAGAGAGAGAGAGAGAGAGAGAGAGAGAGAGAGAGAGAGATGGTGAGCCAAGAGGTCCTTCCATTTCATGTGAAGGAAGAAGAAATACAGGTTTCGTCAAGCGTGAAGGAACAACTCATTATAAAACTGAAACATTTCAGTCCTGCTATTGGGGGGGGGGGCACGGGGAAAAAATGTTCTAACATAAAAAAAAAAAAGACTGAAATAATTTACAAGTGAATTTGACTTCCTGTCCTCTTCAACAATGGAACCCTCTGAAGATGAATGATTTAAAAAAACACCCAAAAAACGTTTTCATTTTTATGGACTCATTTCCGTTAGTAAAAGAGATGATTTCAAGGATCACCTGGTCGACCTTCAAAGCAAAAGAGTTTAGAGGGCAAAAAAATGAAGAAAGTGCACACCAAGACGTGATCTTCAGAACTTTGGATTTGAGTCTAAAAGCTTTAGATCACCTGCTGGGGTGGTGGTATCATTCAGAGGTGTTTTATTAGTATTGTTTTTTCCCGTGAAAGCAGCTGAAGGCAGCTCTACTGCACACTAGTGAAAGAAGTGTTTCTCTTGGGACCTGTGGATCCACCATCTGGTAGAAAGGAAGTGAATGAGATGGAAGCAATGAGATGCTCCATGCTGGGCTCCAAATGGAAAGCCCAATTCGTGGTAGGGGAGTGAACATACAGAACTGGAAATTGGCTGGCCGGTGAGGGAGAGCGAGGCACTGCTGAGGCGGTGAAGAAAAACCTCGCAGCCTGAGGAGACAATGATCTGCAATTACCTTCAAGTCTCTGTCCAATTTAGCACAGACATGAAAGACAAAATGGAGGGAGGGAATTGCAGGAGTCAGAGGAGACCTGTAACGAAAGGGTGAAAGTTGGTGGGTTTTTTCTCCATAGCGATGGTTGTGTGGGAGGATTTTCTTCCATGGATAAGTGGACGGATGCTGCATAAGGGGTGTAAGGGTACTGGGGTATTTTTAATTAGATGACGGGCACATGGGAAAGGACATTTAATTGGATGGGAATTGACCAGAGGACAGGAAAGATTTTATTGAGGGAAGGGAGGGAGGCCAGGAGCAAGACTGAGTCTCTAATGAGAGCAGAGGATAAGAGCAAGAAACAGAGATGGAAAATTTCTTTTTTTTTTTTCCTGAGGAAAGCTGTAGTGTTACCGAGTTAAGGGACTGTGCCGACGGCACATCTGTCATTTAAGATAGTGTTTCAGATACGGTTTGTGGTTCCTTTTTTCTCACACAATTTTACAGACCGTTCAGCCATGTGAACCAGTGATGACAAAAACCATCCAGAATTCAGCTAATAGTCATGTAATAGTTGGGCAAAGCGATAAATGAACTCCTGGATGAACTCTAAAAAATGGAAGAGCAGGAGACGTATCCGAATGCTGATCAGCTGGTTCTGCACTCCGAGCTCGTCACTCTGGTGCTCCAGGTGTGTGGTTAATCAGAAGTGCCTTTCCTTTCGTTTTCAAATTGGACAGAAGGAACAGGTCCCCCAGGAGCTTCCTTGTCAGCATTCATCTTCTAAATGAGAATCTCTCCTCCACTCCATCATGTAGGCTGTCGAGGCGTTCTCTGGGAGGTGCCAGTTCCGCTCGTGCTGCCACTTATACCATTCCTCAGCGTTTTTCTCCACTGTAGCTTGCACCAACTTCACCAAATATCACATTTATGAGGCAGAAAAATGGCCTCGTTGTGAGTGCCAATAGATATCCACATAACATTGGCTGAAAACGGACTTGCTATGTTCACATCACAAGAAAATCTCAGTGTCTTGTGAGACTTGCCTTGACAGCACAATGCAACAAGACGGGTGTTTCTTTTTGTTTTAAAGCTCTAGATGACCAAACAGAAGGTTAAACCCTAGCACTGCCATTCTGTCACGGTCAGGTCCATAAGCTCCAGGGGCGGTGTCTCACGACTGACCCTACACTCCGACCCCAACTTTCTAACAAGCTGGGATTGGTGAAGATAAAGGCTTTCTTCTTCTAGTTTCTTGTACTTTTCCACAAACCATCATCACAGAAGCAACAACTGAATGTGTTAAGAGTCTAAGACTGCATCAAAATTTTGCTTTGGTCAAGAAGGTGAAAAAAGCCAGATGGTTTGCTGGAGAGGAGGCAGCAATCACAAAACAGCGATGTGTCCAGAATGCAAAGTACTGTATTTCTCCAGAAGAACAAGATGGTTTATTCACCAAATTTGTAAAAGAGGCCCTCGGAGCAATCTCATCCGTTTACCGCCTCAAGCATGTCCTTAAGGGCCTTTATTTGCATGAAATAAATCAACAAATGAACATTTATTTTTGTAAAACCAACATTTTGAAATCCACCAGGGTGGTTACCACGGTAACTCGGTGAACCATCATGAGGCACAGGCTTCTGTGAGACAGTTTAGCCCAATACACAGACCCTGAAAGAAAAAGAAAAAAAGGCCCAAATCAGCAGGATGTTCTATAACTGAACCATCATCAAAATGTTCCGTTACTTTTACCTCAGCAGCACTGTCACTCTTCCCCATTTGCCTGATGCTTCGTAACCCCCAGCTGCAGCTCTCAATAAAACTGCTTACCCCAACCACGAGTGTGAAGTTTAATTGCACCCCCTGCGTCTCTCACAACAAAAGATCCATCGCTGTTATTTTCCTCTTTCCTTTTGTTAGCTTCACTTATTATTTTCTTTCGCAACCCTTCATCCCACCCATTATGACGGCCTCCTCGGGAGATTCCTGGTCCTCCTGAGACGACTCTTCTCACTTGGTTTAAGAAGTTCTTTAACGTCCAGTTTCTGAAATAATGGACTGTGCCATAGACAGCATCGTGGTGTATAGGAGAAAATAAAGAAGTGTTTTAGATAGACCTGGAAATAAACGACTGAACAGGAGAAGAAATAATGGCCTGAGCATGAAACAAACGGACTAGCAGAGCAGAAAGGAATGATTGACCATGAAATTGGATCTAAACAACCAACCGTTTCAAGAAAAGACAGGATGACGGGAAAGGAAAAGGTGCAGGGATGAAGGGATCTCCGGAACAGCATGTATTCCTAATTTACTCTCCTCAGCAATGTAATGTGATGGGTGATGGTGTAGCTAAAGCAGGTTCTTACCAACTTTCCACTCCTCTGAAGGATTTTTTTTTTCGCGATTTTATGAGAAGTCAAGGTGGTTCGAATTGATTCGAAAATCTGCATGACATGCACACTGCTCCGAGTCTAATCAGCTGCATGTTAAATTGTTTGCACTGGAGATTTTATATATATATTTTTTATACATACAAGTAATTCATAAGAGAATCAATAAAGGAGTACGTGGGAAAAGGCTGGAGTACAAACTCATTTCTGTTAGCCATGTCTAATATCAAACCTACGCCACTTTGTTCAACTAACGGACATGACTGGCTTTGTCTCTACACTCCCAGAGAGAGAGAGAAAGATATTAATAAATACATTAATTCATAAACACACTTTTCCCCATTTTAAAATCTCTGTGCGCACACACCACATGGTGTTGAAACATTTTTTCACCACACCGTCGTGAATAAGTCGTGCATTAACATCTTCATTTAAATCGACAGGACATTTTTTTCAAGATGGCACAGCAGGTAGCGTTACAGCCTCATCACGCATGCTCTTTCTATCCTGACACTGGGTTCTTCTGCTTCATCACACCTTAAAAAACATGGTGGTGGGTGAATCGGTGATGATAAGCGAATGAGCGCGTGATGGATATATCCCTGCCATCCCATCTAGGCAGTATTCCTGGGATTGACTTCAGATCCACTGTAACCCTGACCATGATGAAGTGCTTTACTGAAAATGAAACAGCGCATTTTATTCATCATAATTAACTCATATCACAGATTTTAAACCACAGGCTCAAAACCCAACCACAGAATCCATCCTTCCTTCAAGTACAGCCTACAGACTCGAACAGGGAGTTCTGCGAGTATCTCCGGATAAGAGCATCTGCTGAATGCTGCACTGAAAACGTTCAGATTCCTGAAATCCAAACCCCTGTGCCGTATCTGAGGCTTAGGATGTTGTAAGCAATGTGTCTCGGTTTGTTGCTGTCAAATACCAACTGATGGGCTGAAAGCAAAATCCAACAGCAAACAGTTTTTTTTTTTTTTGTAAAGAGGATAGCAAAGAAAAGAAACTTTTATTAGGTCTGAAAACCAGTGAAAACCTTTAACTGCAACAGCTTCTTTCCTCAGGCGACATTTTGAACACGTTCCTGCCTTTGAACTTCTAACTTCATCTCCCAGGCTTCATGCCCTTCTAGGTGTGTACTCATCCAATAACCTGCTCCATACATATCGCACACCTTTGCTCAGCTTTTGCTCATTATACCGACGATTCATGCAAATCAGCATCGATCTCTGGACCTGTGCTGGAGGAGGAATGACCACTCTTCCAAAAGATGTTCCATCGGTTGGTGGTTTGATGATGGCGATGGAAATCGCTGTTGAACCCGTCGCTCCAAATTCTCCTCATTAAATTGAGTGGATATCTGGGGAGTGTAAAGGTCATGGGGTCAGACTGCAGGGGGTCCTCATACTCAGTGGATGGGGTGGAGTCACCCTGGAAGAGACCACGCCCATCATTATCATGAGATGATAACTTTGGATTGGTCTACTGGGATGGGATGGGTAGGGTAGATAAAATGCCCCCGAGTGCTCCTCCTATTCATATCTGTTTTGAACACATTCCCTGTTCATCCAAGTGAAATAATGTTTGTATTACATTCCATCCTGAGATGAGCAAAGAAAAGTCTTTATATAATCGTGTCCTTCCAAAGTGCACTGCATCTAACCGTGTATATAATAACCACAAGTGTTTTTGCAGGAGCATTTATTTCCTTAAGAAAGCAAAAGGTGTTTTTTTTTTTAGAGCCCTTCCTCAGGTCATTGTGTGAGAGTGCAGTTAAAGCAAAAGCAGGACCATCATCAGACAAAAGCAAGGCAGCAAAGAGCGTCACATCAATATCGTGAAGGTGTGGAAGGCTGAATTGGTTCACACTCATGAAAGGAAAAAAAATAAAAATACACTGTATTCTCCAATTACTCTTCTCTTCAAGACGACTCGAGCGGTTCAACCTCGTGTTACGACAGCGGTTTTGTTCTGGTGTTATTGTCTCTGATTGAATGGCTTGTGCAACAGGAAGGTGATCAGTCTCCAGCGGGGACCGTGAGACGCGATTATTGTTGAAGGCTGCGATTGCTGAGCAGGTTGCATTGCACTGATCACTCAAGATTGACCAAAATGAAACACTTTTCAGAAGCGCAAAGTGGCAAGAAATGAGAGAAAATAAACATGACTCACAGAGAACACACAGCCATCCCTGTCTAGTGTCAAAGAGTAATAAGTACACGGGCTGTGTCTCAAGTTGTACTCTATAATCTTACGCTATAGACTTGACATGTAGGGCAGTGTGGGGTTTTCATTAACCAGAACAACAAACAACATTTTTAACATGACACGGCAAAGTGCTGCGTGTTCCCATGATGACCGCTCAGGTTGGGCGTAGGCTCCGGTATTTTTAAGCAACCCTGGTGAAAATCTTTCAAGGATCTTCAAGGATCCGTAAAGTTCTTTGTGAGGGTCTTTTGAGGATCATGTTGAGGATCTCAACAATGATCCTCAAAAGATCTTCAAGGATCTTTAAAATTCTTGGCAAGATCTTCAGGGATCTACAAAGATCTAAGTTCTTTTCAAGGTCTTCAAGGATCTTTAGAATTCTTGGCAAGATCTTCAAAGTTCTTGACAAGATCTACAAGAATCTTAAACAAAATCCACATTCAATACCAGACAGAAAAATTCTTTATTGATGCCATCGTAACATTTAACACTGACATTTCCAGTAGAAGTCGTCAATTGATTGACCAAGAGATCCTTTCAAGATCTTTGAAACCTTGAAAATCATAAAATATTATTTCAAAGATCCTTTTAAGATGTTGGCTATTCAGGATTCCTTGGTATATCCTTATCCAATTCTTATGAATCATAATTATGTAAATTTCCATCCTTACCAATTCCACCAAATTAGGATCATTAAAAAATAAAAAATAAATTGAAAGATCCTCATTAGATCCTTGAGGAGCTTAAAGGATCTGCACAAAGATCTCATGAAGATCTTGACAAGGATCCTTACAAGATCCTGATTAAATCCTTGAGGATTTCAGTTAAGATCTTTATAAGATCCCGAAAAGGATCCTTTTAAGATATTTGAAGGATCCTTGTTAAATCTTTGAGGACCTTGGAGGAACTTTGCAAAGATCTTGAAGATTTTGACAAAGATCCTTAAAAGATCCTAGCAAAGATCTTAACAAGATCCTTAGAAGGATCCTTTTAAGATCTTTGAAAGATCCTTGTCAAATCCTTGAGGATCTTAAAGGATCCTTGCGGGCATTATTATAAGGATCTTTGTAGGATTCTTAAAAGATCTTTGTGAAATCCTTGAGGATCTTTACAAATGATTTTGCATATGAAGATCTTTCTAAGACTGTGGTTGGTTGAAGAGAGCAACTGGACTTGCTTGAAGATTCTTGAAAACGTTTCGCCTCTCATCCTAAAGGCATCCTCAGGTCTGTCTGACGAATAGGGAGTGTCCAGTATTATGTAAATTTCCATCCTTGCCAATTCCACCAAATTAGGATCATTAAAAAATAAAAAATAAATTGAAAGATCCTCATTAGATCCTCGAGGAGCTTAAAGGATCTGCACAAAGATCTCATGAAGACCTTGACAAGGATCCTTACAAGATCCTGATTAAATCCTTGAGGATTTCAGTTAAGATCTTTATAAGATCCCGAAAAGGATCCTTTTAAGATATTTGAAGGATCCTTGTTAAATCTTTGAGGACCTTGGAGGAACTTTGCAAAGATCTTGAAGATTTTGACAAAGATCCAACCACAGATTACTATGTACCTGGATGACTGAGATTCATGACAGATATGTTTCTACGCACTTTGGGATGAGATCCCTTCGATTGGAGCGGGAGTATGAGAGGACTTCCAGAAAACTGGCAGACATCTTAGCCAGAGAGGATCATTCATTTTTGTCAACCTGGAACGACCATCATTGAACAGAGGTGGGTGGCTATGACATCTTTTATCAGCCACCTACAATGCAGCCATCAGCATTCTGATTCGGATTCTATGATGATCCATGAGAGGATAAATACTGGATACTCCCTATTAGACAGACAGAACTGAGGAAGCCTTGAGGATGAGAGGCGAAACGTTTTCAAGAATCTTCAAGCAAGTCCAGTTGCTCTCTTCAACCAATCACAGATTACTATGTACCTGGATGACTGAGATTTGTCACAGATATCTTTCTAAGACCCTTTAAGGATCCTATAAAGATCCTTATCTTTAAAGGAACAGTCCACCGTATTTCCATAATGAAATATGCTCTTACTTGAATTGAGACGAGCTGCTCCGTACCTATCCGAGCTTTGCGCGACCTCCCAGTCAGTTAGATGCAGTCAGACGCGCTGTCACTCCTGTTAGCAATGTAGCTAGGCTCAGTATGGCCAATAGTATTTTTTGGGGCTGTAGTTAGATGCGACCAAACTCTTCCGCGTTTTTCCTGTTTACATAGGTTTATATGACCAGTGACATGAAACAAGTTCAGTTATACAAATTGAAACGTAGCGATTTTCTATGCTATGGAAAGTCCGCACTATAATGACAGGTGTACTAACACCTTCTGTGCGCTTCGGCAGCGCATTGATACGGAGCTCAGATATCAATGCGCTGTCGAAGCGTGCAGAAGGTGTTAGTACGCCTGTCATTATAGTGCGCACTTTCCATAGCATAGAAAATCGCTACGTTTCAATTTGTATAACTGAACTTGTTTCATGTCACTGGTCATATAAACCTATGTAAACAGGAAAAACGCGGAAGAGTTTGGTCGCATCTAACTACAGCCCCAAAAAATACCATTGGCCATACTGAGCCTAGCTACATTGCTAACAGGAGTAACAGCGCGTCTGACTGACTGGGAGGTCGCGCAAAGCTCGGATAGGTACGGAGCAGCTCGTCTCAATTCAGGTAAGAGCATATTTCATTATGGAAATACGGTGGACTGTTCCTTTAAGGATCTTTGGCAGGTCTTTGACAATCCTCATGGATCCTTAAAGATTCTGTGAGGTTTTTCACCAGGGAATGTTGGAAATCTTGTAGCATAAAGTACCAAGAGCAGCGATGTGCACTGGCCAGTCACAGTCTGAGACAAAATCCTGAATTCAGGATCGGGTGTTTGTTGATCTGTGTGGGAAAGGAAACTGCAAATGTCATTGTGGCAGCGGGGGCGTGGTCAAGCATCGGTCTGTGACAGGAGGGTGGAGCCGGGGAAGGTGAGTGGCAGATTCGCTACACCTGACGGTAATTAACCTGTGTTTTGTGTGTGTTTTCCCAGTAAACCGCGCCCTATTTTAGGAGGCTGAGAGAGAGCCGAGGGAGCGCGACCCGGGAGTGGAGGCTGAGAGTGTGTCTGTGTGCTGCGAACTCTCTTAAACTGAAAAGTTTATTAATAAAAATACATTGTTACTACCTCCAAACGTTGTCCTGCCGTCCTCTGTGCTCCACCCACGCATTGTCCGCGCTACAGTGGTGCCGAAACCCGGGAAAAGGTGGAGCACCAGTGCTACAGCTCCATGGAATCCTCCCCGTTCGCGGACTTGGTCCACGCCCTCGCCACGGCTCAGCAGAGCCAGCACCAGGCACTCGTCACGCTCCGAAAGGAGCAGGAGCGCCGCTTCGAAGCCCTGGTGCTGGCTCAACAGGAAGATCGAGAGGCGTTCCGGCGGCTCCTCGCGTCGGCGGGGTCCACCAGCGCCCCGGCCGCGGGCCCGTCTCCCCTCACTGTGACCAAGATGGGCCCGCAGGACGACCCCGAGGCGTTCATCACCTTGTTCGAGCAGGTCGCCGAAGCCTCGGGGTGGCCGATGGAGCAGCGCGCGGCGCGCCTCCTCCCCCTCCTGACTGGAGAGGCGCAGCTGGCCGCATTACAGCTCCCCGCCGACCGCCGGCTGGCCTACGCTGACCTTCGCCGGGCCGTCCTCCAGCGCGTAGGGCGCACGCCGGAGCAGCAGCGCCAGCGCTTCCGCGCGCTGCGGATGGAGGAAGCCGGCAGCCCGTTCGCGTTTGGCCAGCAGCTCCGGGACGCCTGCTGGCGGTGGCTGAGGGCCGAAGATCGCGACGCCGAGGGAATCATCGACCAGGTGGCGCTGGAACAGTTCGTTGCCCGCTTACCAGCCGGAACCGCAGAGTGGGTCCAGTGCCACCGCCCGGCGTCGCTGGATCAGGCCGTAGGACTGGCGGAGGATCATCTGGCGGCTGTACCGGCGGCAGGACAACGGAGGACATCGTCTTCTGTCTCCTCTTCTCTCTCTCTGTCTTCCCCCCCTCTCTCTCTGTCTTCCCCCCCTCCTCCCGTGTCCCGTCCTCGCCCCGTTCCCCCACCACGGAGGCGGGGGCCGGCCCCACCCCAGCCGGCCCGCCGCACCCGTGGTGCCCTCCCGTTTCTCCCTTCTGTGTCTGTCTCTCCCCCCCCTCAGGTGAGTGAGCCCCAGAACACAGTTGCAGAGGGGGGGCCCGGGCCGGTTTGCTGGCGCTGCGGGGAACCGGGCCACCTGCAGCAACAATGTGCAGCGATGGAGGTGGGGGCGGTGGTGCGGATCCCCAACGCGCCAGAGGCTGCCCTCGATCGGGCCGGAGCGTATCGCATACCGGTAAGTGTACAAGGGGCTACATATCAGGCGTTGGTGGATTCGGGCTGCAATCAGACCTCGATCCGCCAAAGCCTGGTGCAAGACGAGGCATTGGGGGGAGCACAAGGGGTGAAGGTGTTGTGTGTGCACGGGGATATTCACAGCTACCCGTTGGTGTCAGTCCACATATATTTTAGAGGGGAAAAATCTATAGTGAAGGCGGCGGTTAATCCTCGCCTTACCCACTCTTTGATCTTGGGGACCGATTGGCCGGGATTTCGGGGTTTAATGGCACGCCTAGTAAAGAGTGGGTCCTGCCGGTTGACGGGGGAGGGTCCCGGTGTCGCTTTGGCTGGAGCGGCGGTCACAGAGCCGTCTACGTCTTCTCCGCGACAGGGGGAGGAGCCGCCGGCCCCTCCTCTTTCTATTGGGGAATCCCTCGTGGATTTCCCACTGGAACAATCGCGAGACGAGACTCTGCGACACGCGTTTGACCAAGTGAGAGTAATCGATGGTCAAACGCTCCAGCCGAACGCCACCCCGTCCTTCCCCTATTTTTCCATTTTGAAGGATAGATTATATCGAGTGACGCAGGACACTCAGACGAAAGAGCGAGTCACCCAGTTATTAATTCCAAAGAGCCGCCGGGAATTGGTATTCCAGGCGGCCCACTTTAATCCCATGGCTGGACACCTCGGGCAGGATAAGACACTCGCCCGGATAATGGCCCGATTCTATTGGCCGGGGATTCGCGGCGACGTCCGTAAGTGGTGTACGGCGTGCCGCGAATGCCAGTTAGTAAATCCAGCGGCCATTCCAAAAGCGCCCTTGCGCCCCCTACCATTAATCGAGACCCCGTTCGAAAGAATTGGGATGGATCTCGTTGGGCCATTAGATCGGTCAACACGAGGGTACCGCTTTATATTAGTCCTGGTGGACTATGCAACGCGATACCCGGAAGCGGTGCCTCTTCGCAATATCTCAGCACGCAGTATTGCAGAGGCCCTCTTCCACGTCATCTCCCGGGTTGGAATCCCGAAAGAGATTCTGACTGACCAAGGCACCTCGTTTATGTCACGAACACTGAGCGAACTGTATGGGCTACTAGGGATTAAGCCGATCCGCACCAGCGTTTATCACCCACAGACGGACGGTTTAGTTGAACGGTTCAATCGCACCCTCAAGAATATTATTAAAAAATTCGTAAGTGAGGACGCACGTAACTGGGATAAGTGGCTCGAACCCTTGTTGTTTGCAGTGCGAGAGGTCCCCCAAGCCTCCACGGGGTTTTCCCCGTTTGAATTATTATACGGGCGTAAGCCGCGCGGCATCTTAGATGTACTGCGGGAAAATTGGGAGGAGGGACCTTCACAGAGCAAAAGCGAAATTCAGTACGTTATGGAGCTGCGCGCAAAACTCCACACGCTCACCCACCTAACTCAGGAGAATTTGCGGCAGGCCCAGGAACGGCAAGTCCGCCTGTACAACAAGGGCACGCGCCTTAGAGAGTTCACTCCGGGAGAGAAGGTACTCGTCCTGTTGCCCACGTCGAGCTCCAAATTAATCGCCAAGTGGCAAGGACCCTTTGAGGTCACACGGCGAGTCGGGGACGTCGACTACGAGGTTAGGCGAACGGACAGGGAGGGGGCGCTACAGATCTACCACCTCAATCTGCTGAAACTCTGGAATGAGGAGGTCCCCGTGGCGTTGGTGTCGGTAGTTCCGGAGAAGGCGGAGCTGGGGCCGGAGGTCCCCAAAGGGTCATTGGCATCACGTACCTCTCCGGTCCCCTGTGGAGACCACCTCTCCCCGACCCAACTCGCGGAGGTCGCCCAGTTGCAGGCCGAGTTTTCGGATGTGTTCTCGCCCCTGCCCGGTCGCACGAACCTCATAGAACACCACATAGAGACGCCCCCGGGGGTGGTAGTGCGTAGCCGCCCTTATAGACTACCCGAACACAAAAAAAAGGTGGTTCGGGAAGAACTTCAGGCCATGCTCGAAATGGGCATCGTCGAGGAGTCCCACAGTGACTGGAGCAGCCCAGTGGTCTTGGTTCCCAAGGCCGACGGGTCGGTCCGGTTCTGTGTGGACTATAGAAAAGTCAACGCGGTGTCTAAATTCGACGCATACCCAATGCCTCGTATTGATGAGCTGCTCGATCGACTAGGCACGGCTCGCTTTTACTCGACACTGGATTTGACGAAGGGATATTGGCAGATCCCCTTGACTCCATTATCCCGAGAGAAAACGGCCTTTTCCACACCGTTCGGCTTACACCAGTTCGTCACACTTCCGTTTGGGCTGTTTGGGGCGCCCGCTACGTTTCAGCGGCTGATGGACCGAGTCCTCCGGCCGCACGCCACCTATGCGGCCGCGTACCTAGACGACATCATCATTTATAGCAATGACTGGCAGCGGCACCTGCAACACCTGAGGGCCGTCCTTAGGTCGCTGAGGCGGGCGGGGCTCACTGCCAACCCGAAGAAGTGTGCGATTGGGCGGGTGGAAGTACGGTATCTGGGCTTCCACTTGGGCAACGGGCAGGTGCGTCCCCAAATTAATAAGACTGCAGCGATTGCGGCCTGCCCGAGGCCCAAGACCAAAAAGGGGGTGAGACAGTTCCTGGGGCTGGCTGGCTACTATCGTAGGTTTGTACCTAATTATTCGGACGTCACCAGCCCGCTGACTGACCTCACTAAAAAGGGGGCGCCAGATCCGGTCCAGTGGACGGAGCAGTGCCAGCGGGCCTTCTCTGAGGTAAAGGCTGCACTGTGTGGGGGGCCACTCTTACACTCCCCTGACTTCTCTCTCCCTTTTTTGTTGCAGACGGATGCGTCGGACAGAGGGCTGGGGGCCGTTTTGTCCCAGCAGGTGGAGGGGGAGGACCGCCCAGTCCTATACATCAGCCGCAAGCTGTCAGTGCGTGAGGGGCGCTACAGCACCATTGAGAAGGAGTGCCTGGCGATCAAGTGGGCGGTCCTCGCCCTCCGTTACTACCTGCTGGGGCGCTCTTTCACCCTCTGTTCGGACCACGCGCCCCTCCAGTGGCTCCACCGCATGAAGGATGCCAACGCGCGGATCACCCGTTGGTATCTGGCACTCCAACCCTTCAACTTCAAGGTGGTCCACAGGCCGGGGGCGCAGATGGTCGTGGCGGACTTCCTCTCCCGTCAAGGGGGGGGGGGAGTCGGCTGCGGGCCGGACGGGCGCCCGGCCTGAGTCGGGCGGTGGGGGTATGTGGCAGCGGGGGCGTGGTCAAGCATCGGTCTGTGACAGGAGGGTGGAGCCGGGGAAGGTGAGTGGCAGATTCGCTACACCTGACGGTAATTAACCTGTGTTTTGTGTGTGTTTTCCCAGTAAACCGCGCCCTATTTTAGGAGGCTGAGAGAGAGCCGAGGGAGCGCGACCCGGGAGTGGAGGCTGAGAGTGTGTCTGTGTGCTGCGAACTCTCTTAAACTGAAAAGTTTATTAATAAAAATACATTGTTACTACCTCCAAACGTTGTCCTGCCGTCCTCTGTGCTCCACCCACGCATTGTCCGCGCTACAGTCATAATAATCACAATAATAATGCTTTGATAAGGAAATTATTCAGCAGGTCATATATGAATGGTTGTTCAGAAAAACAAAAATTTAAAAACAGAAATAAACAACAGAATACCTCAATGTTAAATTACAGGCATTTAGCTCTTTTCCAGAGTGATGTACACCAAACCCAGAGCAGCCTGGGGATCGATTGGGGGGTTAGGTGCCTTGCTCAAAGGCACTTCAGCCGCCATCTGCTGGTGCAGGTAACTGAACCAGCAACCTTTTGGTCCCAAAGCTCCTTCTCTAACCATTAGGCCATGGCTTCCCCCAGAATGATGCATGGTGGTGCACATTCCAAAAAGGGATGTTTATTTTCACTTCACCTCCAGTTCTCTTTGTTCTGGTGATGCCACAAACCACCCTTCCACCAAGTTCTTCTTTTATTCCTCTTTTTTCCCCCTGGTGTTGAAACAACCACCATAAAAAGAGACATGTGACTGATAAAAGTGTGACTTCCTTTCACTGTGGTATGGGTGTTGGTTTGAGCCAGATGGACTGGTTTGAGTATTTCAGAAGCTGCTGATCTCCTGGGGTTTTCACACACAACAGTCTCTAGAGTTTACACAGAATGGTGCAGAAAACAAAAAACACTGAGTGAGTGGGCGACAGTTCTGTGGGTGGAAACAAACGCCTTGTTGATAAGAGAGGGTCAGAGATCAGAAAATGGACAGATTGGTTTGAGCTTTTTTGCCAGGAAGGATATAGTAACTCATATAATCACTCTTTACAACCGTGGTGAGCAGAAAAGCATCTCAGCATGCAACAGCAGACAGAAGAACACATTGGGTTCCACTCCTGCAGCCAAGAACAGGGATCTTAGAATCAACAACAAGTTCCTATTAAAGTGGCTGGGGAGTGTATATTTGCTGCCATTTCTGACCCAAACTACCAAAAAAAAACACTATAAAGAGAGAAACCGAAAGCATCTTGTTGCTCGCTAGTGTGAACGCGAGCTAACACATTTAATTGATTCACAGACTCTGAGCGTTGTCAGGTGGGGTTTTGTACCAGAGTTAAGTGGAAAAATACCCAATAATACAATATCAGAGGTGCCAGTGTCACCAATCAGAAAATTAACAGGCAGAGAGGAAAAATTTCCAAATCAATATCTCAGGGGACAGGACGGCTTCATGGGAACAGCAGAAATGACCAACTGTTGATGGGCATGAAATGATCTTTCGGGGGTTAGGTTTATAAGCATCCAGCTGACTGATGAAGAGAATTTACTTTTTAGTCACTGTCTTATTTATTTTGATCTGAGCATCTACAAGTAGGTACGGGAGCAACATTTTCCACACGGCTAAATGCAAAAACAAACAGTACAAATAAAAAGAGCTTGAAAAACCTTTAAACTTGACCTTGGGCTCTTTGGATCATAATCGGTTGAGCAATAAGAAAACCCTGCGACTTTGAAACTTGCATTAATTAGCATTATTTTGTTCTCTGTTTTCTACTGAAATTAAAACAAAAGCTGTGACTTGAAGCATAAAAATAAGTTGGGTTTTTTTGCCATAACTTTAATTTTTGAGATACTGACTCGCCTAATAATACAGCCTTATGTAAGAAAGTGAAGTTTCTTTCGAAGTTTTGCTGTAAAACAAACCAACATTCAGATATTTCCCTGTAATCTAAGTCATGATTATTTATGTTCTTGGTCCATGGAACCAAATTTTGCATCCAATAAAACTCATGCGGTCTTCATTCAAACTCACTGACATTGGAGTCACTTGTAATTCAGTCTGTGAGCTAAAACTCTTATAGTTTAAACAGGGATGAGAATGAAAAATATTTTAAAAAGTCTGAAAAAAGCTGGGGGTTCAGGGGTCGCAGGCACCCAGTGGGGCCCAGGGGCAGAGCCCCGGGAGCTAATGATTTTTGGCCATTTTTTTTTTTACCCCAAAACCATTCAATTTTATCAGCAAAAAGTTGCAGTTTATTTGGAAATAAATTCCCCTTCTTGGTGGACTACCAGGTGAAAATGATTAATATGGTACACGAGACTTGTTTTTAATCGATTCACATTTGATGATTTCAAAAAAATCAATGCACCTTTTAATATAAACAAGAGCTCTACAGTATTATATTTCTGCATGTGTTTGTTAACATGTGGATATCAATGTAAATGAACGAATATATAATTTTTAAAATATATAAAATTCCTTACCAAATGGAGACTGGGCTGCTTTCTCTGAAGTTCTTTTCAGAATAGTGATAAGGTTACAATACTTGTCACAATACAATATTATTCACACGATCAGCGACTGATATCAGAGGCTTTACAGTGGAAGTGTGGCCATCTGTGCTTTTCACCAGTGGTTGATGTACCGTATATGAGATGCACTGCTACTGTCACTCGTCTGAAGTGATGCTGGTAACTGGTAGTTCGTCCTCAGAAGTTTCAGTTTGTCTAAAATGATATCATCAGTCTCATATGAAATTTATGTTCTTTGTTGATATACTTTAATCCTGTAAAATGAAGTGCAAACCAGAAAAAAGTTCTATCATATAATTCTCTTAAGCTTTCTTCTGATGTTATCATGGTAGCAGGAGGTCTTGCATATTAAGCAGGCAACATTCAACATCACTTATCACTTCCCTTTCAACTGTTGTGTGCACTAACGAGGTTTTATCAGGACAGGATGTTGTGTAATGTAATACAGATACCATATGGTCAATCTGAAGATCAAGATGGTGATTTTGAATTAAAGAACAGGCATGTACAATGGGCATTACATATTAGATTTTTTTTTAATCAAAAACTACAAGTTCATCTCAGCCTAAAAAATTTGGGCAGACGCTCCCGCGCAGCACATGCCAGCAATTCCCCCCCGTCCCCCTATGAAATGAGCAATAAGTAGGAGAGTTATACACGGTATCATACCTAAAATTTTATCAGAAATATAGATATGATACTATGATTCTCCCCAACATGCTACATTAGATAAGCTAACCCCATTTATAAAAGATACACACTTATATATGACATGTATTTGATATTTTATATATATATATATATATATATATATATATATATATATATATATATATATATACACACACACACACACATACACACAGTGGGGCAAAAAAGTATTTAGTCAGCCACCAATTGTGCAAGTTCTCCCACTTAAAAAGATGAGAGAGGCCTGTAATTTTCATCATAGGTACACTTCAACTATGAGAGACAAAATGGGGGGAAAGAATCCAGGAAATCACATTTTAATGAATTAATTGGTAAATTCCTCCGTAAATTAAGTATTTGGTCACCTAGAAACAAGCAAGATTTCTGGCTCTCACAGACCTGTAACTTCTTCTTTAAGAGGCTCCTCTGTCCTCCACTCGTTACCTGTATTAATGGCACCTGTTTGAACTCGTTATCAGTATAAAAGACACCTGTCCACAACCTCAAACAGTCACACTCCAAACTCCACTATGGCCAAGACCAAAGAGCTGTCAAAGGACACCAGAAACAAAATTGTAGACCTGCACCAGGCTGGGAAGACTGAATCTGCAATAGGTAAGCAGCTTGGTGTGAAGAAATCAACTGTGGGAGCAATTATTAGAAAATGGAAGACATACAAGACCACTGATAATCTCCCTCGATCTGGGGCTCCACGCAAGATCTCACCCCGTGGGGTCAAAATGATCACAAGAACGGTGAGCAAAAATCCCAGAACCACACGGGGGGACCTAGTGAATGACCTGCAGAGAGCTGGGACCAAAGTAACAAAGGCTTCCATCAGTAACACACTACGCCGCCAGGGACTCAAATCCTGCAGTGCCAGACGTGTCCCCCTGCTTAAGCCAGTACATGTCCAGGCCCGTCTGAAGTTTGCTAGAGAGCATTTGGATGATCCAGAAGAGGACTGGGAGAATGTCATATGGTCAGACGAAACCAAAATAGAACTTTTTGGTAAAAACTCAACTTGTCGTGTTTGGAGGAGAAAGAATGCTGAGTTGCATCCAAAGAACACCATACCTACTGTGAAGCATGGGGGTGGAAACATCATGCTTTGGGGCTGTTTTTCTGCAAAGGGACCAGGACGACTGATCCGTGTAAAGGAAAGAATGAATGGGGCCATGTATCGTGAGATTTTGAGTGAAAACCTCCTTCCATCAGCAAGGGCATTGAAGATGAAACGTGGCTGGGTCTTTCAGCATGACAATGATCCCAAACACACCGGCCGGGCAACGAAGGAGTGGCTTCGTAAGAAGCATTTCAAGGTCGTGGAGTGGCCTAGCCAGTCTCCAGATCTCAACCCCATAGAAAATCTTTGGAGGGAGTTGAAAGTCTGTGTTGCCCAGCGACAGCCCCAAAACATCACTGCTCTAGAGGAGATCTGCATGGAGGAATGGGCCAAAATACCAGCAACAGTGTGTCAAAACCTTGTGAAGACTTGCAGAAAACATTTGACCTCTGTCATTGCCAACAAAGGGTATATAACAAAGTATTGAGATGAACTTTTGTTATTGACCAAATACTTATTTTCCACCATAATTTGCAAATAAATTCTTTAAAAATCAGACAATGTGATTTTCTGGATTTTTTTTTCTCATTCTGTCTCTCATAGTTGAAGTGTACCTATGATGAAAATTACAGGCCTCTCTCATCTTTTTAAGTGGGAGAACTTGCACAATTGGTGACTGACTAAATACTTTTTTGCCCCACTGTAGCCATCTCGAAACAGTGGCAAGAAAAAAACAAAAGACAAAAATGCACTTTTAGAAATAAATCTCCTCCTAGCACAACACACGCTCATGTCATGGTTTAACATATCAAATAAAAAAGTAAAGACATAACCTGAATAATAAAACATTAAGAGAAAATACAACGGCTCATAATCCAAACAGTGATTAGAGCAGCAGCTCTTGGGTACGACTCCAGGTCTCCAGGTGAGATGATCTGCTGAAGCAGGCATGAGATTTGGGTGTAAACCAGAAATTTTTAGTGTGTTTGGGTTTGAGTAATAATGATTGCATTGATTAAACCCTGATAATCAATGTAGAGTTTATAAGAGAATCGTACAATCCAAACAGAACACCTGTCTGCTCAAATACCGGTGTGCTTTCTCCCATCTTGCATCTGTGCTGCCAAATATCACTTTAATGGCCTGTGATGATGATGATGATGATGATCCTAACCAACAGTCTATGCCTCTTCTATGAAAGAACTGCATTTGAAATCCAGACACAGTTGCTTGTGTTTTGTGTCGAATTTTAATATCTGACAAAGTCAGCACTTAACAAGACAAAAGTATAGGCACCCTCAGCTTCTTTTGCTTCTCAATGGTTCATACTATGAAGGAGACACGCAACAAAAAAACGTGCCATTTAATATAAAATAAGGATTTTTTAGTAATATTTAGGTCTGTTTGGTGGTTACATGACATGAACACACACTAGTCACCATAAATATGAGGAACTGCTGTAATAATTAATTTTTAGTGTTCCATGAATGTGTAATTCTTTAGTCACGGAATTACATTCACAGCAAAATGTGGTAGGTTTTTTTTTTTTAAGTTGCAGTAGTCAAGATAATGGTATTAAATAAAATTTCACACTGTATGGGGTCTTTTGATCCTATAAAAGCATCGAAAAATCGGTTATGTTTAACTCTGAACACAAAATCTTTTCTGAGGAAAGAAAAGTCAGTATCGGAATGACATCAGAAAAATAACCTGAACTTTCATTTCTTAAAACTCAAACCAAGATTTCTCTGAAGCGATGCTGCTATAATTGTGGGGGGGGGGATTTTTAAATGTGGTTTTCAGTACATTTTGCCATGGATTCCAGACTTTTGCAAGATCACTGAGCTGACAAGTTGACTCAATCTGAAGAACATCATAATTCTGGCCTCTCTGCTGAAGAAATGCCCAAATATAAAGCGTCTCATGCAGCTTTATAAAGTCTGGTATTGTTCTTTTATCTTTATGTGCGTCAGACGTAAAACAAACGATGGTGAGTATTGTATATCTGGTTTTTAATTTTCATGAATGTACAAAAAAAATTAGTTGATAAATGATGCAAATTGCGATGCATAGAAAAAATATTGTCAGACCCAGGGTGCGATTTGTCAAAAAAACAGAAGGGGGGATTTTTTTTTTTTTAAATCATGAAACGTCACAAAATTAAGGTAACAATAGGCTAACAGCTCAATAACATCCGATGATATCAAATGAATAACACTAAATGAAAACGAACACTAAACCAGAGATAGTAAATTCATCTTCCTATCTCTCTGACTAAATACACGAACACTAACACAACAAAGTTCGCATTGCTTGTCGCGTTGCTGTGATGTTTCTCTCCCTCCGGATTAAATGGACAGTGACTTGAAAATCACTAAAATACATGAATATTAAATGAACAGTTTGCTCTGATGGCGCAGGTCACATTGTGCGCAGCTTTCTGATTTAAACTGTTTTTTTTCTCATCCTTATACTTCCTGTTTCATGGACTGTAACGGATTTGCTTATTTAGTAATTTTAATACAGAATTTACTTTGAAATTATAATCAGACACTCCAACGTCCCCCCTAAAAAAAAAAAAAAAATCAGCCGTGAAAAAGGCGGCATCCGCCAAAAGGCGCACTGTTTGCATCCCTGCATAGAATGCAAAGATATTGTTATTATCTACAATGTATCTATTTGCTGGGGACGTTCGTGAACATCAAAGCTGCCACTTCGGGTCATTTTGAAAGCGAGTGCAATGTAGACCATAGAAAACTGTCTCACAACATGCCTGTCATGTCAACTTTTTTTTTTGGCTTGTTTGTTTTATTGACGGGGTTGTCCCCGAGGATTATTTTTCAGCAGAGATAAAAACCAGAGGGGAGATCCCCCCCAGCAAATCGCACCCAGGTCAGACCTATTCCATCACGGTTGTGATCTTTTTGCACGTTGTTTACGCTCCGGAATTACTCATCCAGATGTCACACTGACAATTATTACTTATTAAAACTGCTGCTATGTTATGATTTGCATTTCAGACTATTTTCACATTCATCGTTCTGTCCCTGTCAAACGGCTCATTTTCCTTTTGGTCTGCTGATAAACACAACCTCAGCCCTCGGTGTATCTCAGCAGTCCTTGGTCTCGTTAACCTGATTGTGTTTCGACCGTACTTGTACACTTCTTCCTCGTAATAATTCCGCTATCCGCTGGCAAACAAAGGGACAAATGGCTCCCTGTTTGGTGTCTTACTTCCTCTTGAGTTCCCTTCCTAATCATCTCAGGGAGTTGTTCGTCACTGCTGTCACCATCGGCTCACTCGTTAATGGTCTAGGCGTGGATTTCTGCTAAGCTGCTTTGGAATAATAACTGTTTTTCTCAGCACTGTACGAATATGCTATGATTGAGAAAGTGGATTGTGGAGTAGCTAAAGGAGGTGAGGGCACATTGTAGAAATGTAGAAGTTACAGGGTGGGCGCTGTGACATTTCACAAAATTTCATCACTTGAAAGTGATTTCTACGATACACCAAATGTACTGCATTGCATGGGAAAAAAACGGTGGAATCAATTTAATGATTGACATTTTCAGATTTTTTTTTAATCAACACTGAAAAGTACTTATAAAGTTTGTAATTACTATCCATCCATCCATCCATCCATCCATTATCTGTAGCCACTTATCCTGTACAGGGTCGCAAGCAAGCTGGAGCCTATCCCAGCTGCCTATGGGTGAGAGGCTGGGTACACCCTGGACAAGTCGCCAGGTCATTGCAGGTTTGTAATTGCTCATTATAGTTAATTTTTTTTTTTTTTTGTAAATTATCATGATATCACCAAAAAGCATATTGTGATATCAATACGAGCTTGTCGTATCATCCACACACTCAGAAAATAAAGTACATTATTGTACCCCTAAAGGTACAGCGGCTTGTCACTGGATCAGTACCCTCAAAGGTACTTGTACAAGTGACTGCTTGGGAACATGTATGTACCTTTTTGGCCCTAAATAGGTACACATAGTTACCTTGAGGTCCACTAATGAGCCCTAGGGGGTACGTTAGTGTAGATTGTCCTTTGTGGGTGTAGGTATCATGCCGCCATTCTGTGTCTAAGAACTACAACTCCCCGTCCTCTTCCGCGTGACCTACGTCACGTATGGGCGGGATCATCTACGTCAGTCCGCCATGCGCGCACAAGTCCAGGCGGAAGCTTCGCTCTTTGTCTCTCGTGTCCGGATTCCAAGGAATCTAGACGCACAAAAGAGATGCTCTCAAACCCGAAAACACTTCCTTCTTGCAAGATTCACCATCCAGCACGTTCTGTGCTTAACCACTGGCCAAGGTAAAAGTCCAGAATAGCGTGATCTTTATACTCAACCTGAGTTACAACCGGTTTATTCGTATTAGAAGTGACGTCACGACTGCAGCTCAAACGCCTCAAATTTGTAATTAGGCGCGACCAGAATTCCTCCTGATTGAAGTTCTGTGCACATTAATCAGAGACTTTCCTTTCATCACGAACGACGCGTCGGATCAAGAGAAGTTTTCTGTCCACGGAATCGACTCACGTGCTTCATGAACAGCGAAGCTCTGCAACGGCGAACATCTTCTCAGAACTTTGCTAGAGGCAAGATATTGAGTAAAATATATTTGGGCATAATAATTAAGCTAGTCTTAGGAATTTAGCTTTATTGAAATAGTGTGAATTTAGACCCAGGTTTATCTGTTACACTGTTAAACACGCAGCATGTTGAATTGTTCTGTTTTTGTTTTAATCTCAATTGTTTTAATAGACAGGCTGTGCATGCTTCTCTCTCTCTTATTCTTACTAACATTTTAATTTCATTATTATACATCTTGATCTCATCAAGATTTCAGTGGATTCAGTATGGTTATGAGCTAGTGGGTTAGCTACAGCTTCCCTTTGTCTGCTTAGCAACACAAAGCTAATCAAGGCCTACCATGTGCTCAGCAGGCCATCAGGCCTGATAAACCACACCTCAGCTAGAAATCCACAAGCTAGCTTTTTGTTCAGGCCACGTGGCCACTCACAAACACACCCTAGTTAGCTACGGCTAATTCCTTTGTCTTTAGCAACACGTGCTCAGTAGGCCTCACCAGACCTAACAAACACACTTTAGCTAGGCCATAGGGCCTTTCACAAGCACACACTAGCAACACAAGGCTAATCTAGGCCTCCACCACGTGTAGTTAGCTACACGAGGCTAAACACATGGTCAAGTCCTTCCCACACACACACACACACACACAAGCACACATTAGCAGCAGAGCTAATCCTTTGTTCTATTTAGATAACATTCCTTTGTTTTAGCTAGCAACAAGCTAGGCCATACACACACACACCATATCATATTTGTATATATTGATTATCCATTTTTATCTTTGTTATAATAAATCCATTTATTATCAAAGCTGTGTGTATTCATCTTGTTGGTGTTCCAATATTTCTGAAGTCCCCAATCTCTCAAAGAATTCAAAAAGGTGCATATAAGTTATGTAATATGGTAAGTGATCGTAATAATTTGGAAATATACCATAATCTAGCTGTTTGGTAATTTATCCAGGATTAATGGTATGATTCACTAAATGATTCACTGAACGATTCACTAAATGATTCACTGAATGATTCACTTCAAATGAGACTGATTCTATGGTATGATTCAATTCAAATGAGTCAAAGTAAACGATTCAATGGGATTGATTCATTTTAATTATTAACCTTCAAATTTAATGAGACTGATTTAATGAGATTGATCACTTAACTTCAATAATTAACTGATTGCACCTACATGGGACAGAAATGGACTCCTACCGTACCCCTATTTGACAGTGCAGGCCTTTTAAGGAAGAACTGAAATGAATAAACCTTAGAATAGCATATAGGCACTTGATAAGTATTACTCCTTCAGCAGAGGTGGACAGTAAATACAGTGACTGACTCAATACTTTTTTGCCCCACTGTGTGTGTGTGTATATATTATACACACCATGGCATTGATTCATGTGATGTACATTATAAATAATATAATGAATCATTGAACAGGCAAAATAATTTTCAACCTACAGTTGTGTTTTTTGGTGTGTATGTGAAGTTCGATAGTCCTCGCCCCTCTACTAGCGGAGTTTATCATGTCAGAACACAATGAGCAAAGTACTTTTCCTGGGACGTCTAGTTTCCATATGTGATCACCGAGCTTTGTTGTGACAGTCTGCTTGTCGATCTCGACATTCAGTGTTCTTTCTAACCAAGCCCATCGAAAACAGTTCTTTATTCCTGCGCCTTTATCAATCTCCCTCGCTCGATCCTCTTCTTTCTTATCTAGGACTTTTGCCATTGTCGAAATATCCCACCTGAATACGTGTCTTTCCAATGTTACCAATGCGTTTTGTCAAACAGTGTGTACGGTCGGTGGACAGCGATTGCAAGCCACGCGTGGAGAGCATGCGTACTTGTGTTTATACACTGCACGCGATGGGATTTCCCAAAAATTCTACCGCAAATAAGTCGAACATTGTCGCAAAAGTGAATGTTAATTACGACATGTCGAAAGACTCGAGTGTGTTAACCTGGAGCCCACCAAGAATCAAGACAAGGTGACCACAGATCGTTAACCATACGCCCCCCCCCCGAAAATTTCTCAACGGATTTACATCGATCTTAAAAACGATCATTTTGGTCTGAAAAAGTCGGAAATCCGCCGATTGGCAGAAAATTCTCATCCCTGTTTAAAGGCTGGTTTTCGTCACTTTCAGCAAAAATGATTTTATGACCCAAAAAACCACAAACTCACAATCACAGCTTTTGAAACTGGAACTAAACAATTTGAAACTGAGTTGGTGGTTATGTTTTGTCCCCCCAATTGTGTCAATCATAATCCTCAGAATTCCACAAACAAGCCAATAGGTCTGACTTTTCCATAAACGCTCCAAAGTGCAAAAGGAAATCCTAACCACGGCTCGTGGAACCAAGACAGAAGCCGCAAAAATCACAGCGATCGTCACGTAAATCCTACATCAAACAAATCAACAATCTGTCCACTCAAACAGGAAATCATAACACTTTTTCAAAGCTAAAATTATGAAGCAATTTAGAAGATACTGATGGTGAACGTTATGAGTTTCATACAGATTGTGGTAGACAAGTTGAAAATCAGATGTTACAAACGCTAAGGCTGTGGTTACACTCCAGCTCGCAATGGGTTTGAGAATACTTGATGAAAAATTAGTAGCGTCACCACCAATTCTACAGAAATCAGGCAACGCCACAGATCCAGTCAACGGTGAATGTTCTCCGAGCTTTCACAAGTTGTTTTTTTGGCATCTCTCCACCTCGTGAGTGGCCAAAAACGTCATGAAAAATTTCAGTGAATGCATTGAGATTTGGTGGTGATGGTTTTGTCAGCAAACTAAGCTTTAGTTCTAACCTGTGATTCTATTGGATACATTAAAAAAAAAAGATTGTTGGTGGTGAGTGTAGAAAGCTAGGACAGTTAGCTAGCTCTGCTAACCTTTGAACAAAACTAACATGAAGCTGAGCATGTGACGTACCGTAAATCAGAAATGATTAGTGTTTTACTTTGTGTTTAACGAGCTACATTTCGAAGGTATATGTGAATGCATGGTTAGAGGCCAAAGGTCAAACACACAATTATAAACATCTCACCTGACTAAACGAATAATCCAAATTCAACAAGACACGCAGTCAAAGAATGTGTGAAAAATTATTTAAATAAATAAATATATAGGGAAAACAATAATAAAAACCGTTCAGGACCTACTTTGACTTTTCATAAACTCCATGTGCTTCTGCAGTGAAAAAGCAATCAGGAAGTGAATGTCATGCTTAAGGTCATGCTTGTATTCTAGTGATTGTGACCTCTGGTGTCAGGGAGGGGAACTGTCACATGTGATCATTACAACACCACATCCAACTTTCCACGTTTCTTATTGATCTATTCATACAGAAATGTGAAATTGTTCTTTGTTCCTTCACATTTTTGCATCCATTCTGTCTGATCACGACACCGTCCATGACCAGCATAAGGACACACTGGATTTTCACTGGATTGTAATGGTAACGTTATCCAGGGAGATTTCCTTCCAGACGTGCATCAAGCAACAATAAGAAAGAAGTGAAGCAAAAGTTCCGTGTGACACGACTTTTGATTTTCATTCCAACCAAAGGGCCCACAGCTCTGCCTTCTTCTTTTCTTTTGTTTCAACAGAAATGGATTGAGAGTTGCGAATTTCACATCGATAAATTAATTTCATTCTTGGTGAACTGGTTTTCCTCCAAGCGAATTTTGTTTGCTCTGACTGCTCATCTCATTATCTCATCTCATTATCTGTAGCCGCTTTATCCTGTTCTACAGGGTCGCAGGCGAGCTGGATCCTATCCCAGCTGACTACGGGTGAAAGGCGGGGTTCACCCTGGACAAGTCGCCAGGTCATCACAGGGCTGACACATAGACACAGACAATCATTCACACTCACATTCACACCTACGCTCAATTTAGAGTCACCAGTTAACCTAACCTGCATGTCTTTGGACTGTGGGGGAAACCGGAGCACCCGGAGGAAACCCACGCGGACACGGGGAGAACATGCAAACTCCGCACAGAAAGGCCCTCGCCGGCCACGGGGCTCGAACCCGGACCTTCTTGCTGTGAGGCGACAGCGCTAACCACTACACCACCGTGCCGCCAAGCTGCTCTGACTGCTATTTATCTAAAAAAAAGAAAGAAAGAAAATCGTATTTTTTATGCTTCTCCTGTATCGCTGTTGGACCAGGTCAAAACATTCAAATTCTTGTTAAATCAAGGATTTTAACAACAACAAAAAAAATTTGCATTATCCCTTTTCGAATTACAGCCACGTTTTACATCGTAAAACATTTTTCATTTTCACAGTAATTGGACAACTGACTGATCAGCAGTTTCATGGTCAGGTGTGGCCTGTTTCCTCGTTATTTCATGACAAATTAAGGAGATAAAAGCATTTGGCAGCAGTTCACAAGCAATCTCAATATGCATCCAAATAAGTATGGATGCAAATGAAGGAGGAGGTCATGAAGCTGAAAAACAAAACAAAAAAAACAAAACTGATCTATCAGAGAGAGAGAGCAGAAACTTTAAGAGTGACCATTTCAACACTTTGGGACGTTCTGAAAAAGAAGCGACGCGCTGACAAGCTCAGCAACACCAAAAGACCTGGAAGATCACAGGAAACAACTCAAGTGGATGATCATAGAATTCTTTGCTTGGTGAAGAAAAACCTCTTCACAACATCTAGCCAAGTCAAGACACTCTGGAGGAGGTCGGTCGATCATTGTCAAAGTCTACAATCAAGAGACACCTTCATGAATGTAAATACTCGAGATCCAAACCAGTGGGACACTCAAGAACAGAAAAGCCAGATTAGACTTTGCTCAAAGGCCTGCACAGGTCTGAAACAAGATTCTTTCAACAGATGAAACCAAGATTAACCTGTAGCAGAATGATGGGGCGAGTATGCAGAAGGAAAGGAAGGGTTGATGATCCAAAGCATTTCACATCATCTGTCGAACACGGTAGGCATGAGCGTGTATGGCTGCCAATGGAACCGGGTCACTGGTGTTTACTGATGATGTGACCACTGATCAAAGCAGCAGGATGAATTCTGAAGTGTACAGAGATGTACTTTCTGCTCAGATTCAGTCAAATACTGCAAAATTGATAGCTTCACAGTACAGATGTTTAATGACCCAAAACATAGCGCGAAAGCAATCCGAGGGCTTCTTAAGACAAAAAAATGGAATGTTCTGAAGTGGTCGAGTCAGTCGACCCAACTGAGCTGCTTTTCACTTCCTGAAGGCGAAATTGAAAGCAGAAAGAAACATAAACAAGGAGCAACTGAAGGTGGCTGCAGTAAAGGTCTGGCAAAACATCCCAAGGGAGGAAACTTGGTATTTGGTGATGTCCAAATTTGACGACAAAGGATTTGCATCCAACGATTAAAAATGATGCTTATATTTATAATTGTGACCGCTCACCGAATCCAGGGACGCGTGTCGGCCGAAACGAATCCGAGATCATTGCAAAAGAAGCATTTTTTTTTCGAAATTTGTGATTTTTGTTTTTTTCCATCATGTGCAAGTTGAGATCTTGAAGAATGCAATCCGTATTTCAGATAATAGATTGTTTTGTTGGAAAAGCATACATTTTTTGTTGCAAATTGTCTCGTTTTTGTCAGGACTGTATGTAGCCTGCTGGGGGGTGTGGGTAAATTACCATATGGGCCATTCACATGATTATTTAAGTCTTTTGTTGTTTTTTTTTCGCGAATCAGCTGTATGATCTGAGCTGAGCTCGTGGCTACTTAAGCTGCATACAGGCGTGTGATTTCACTATGGAATGAGGAAGCTAAACAGAGCGCAGAGGAGCTGAAACACCGTGAAGCAAACAGACACTCGGTATTTACATCGGAGATAACACATTTCTAGCAAAAAAAACCGCAACCTCATTTTCCAGATTGAATGGAATACTTGAATGATCGGATGATACACGGACCGTTCTAGGACTACATTCCATCGGAGGCATTGGTGTGTGCAAGGCGCCGTTTCTCTTTCTGATGGGGTGAGTTTATTAATCTAAGGCTGTGTGGTTATTTTTGCATGTAACGGAGAGTGTTGTGGTTTGGTTAAGCCTAGGTCACAACCGGACGTACGATTTTTTGGCCGTGTGATTTTTGGCGTTTCCCAAATCGCTGCGTTTTTTTTTTTTTTTGTTCACGGATAAAGACGCGCGTTGGCCGTAAGTTTGTCTTGCAACCTGAAAAAAACGTAAGCGCCCGTAGAGTTTGTTTGACATGACAAAGAACCTCTGCGGCCGGTCTGTGGCTCGAAAATCAGCACATCACACGCGCGCTCTCGTGCTTTTCACACGTGCGCTCTCGTACGTTTCATGCGCGCTCTCCGTGTGTTTCTTGCGTTTCTTGTGTGTAGACCGGCCGTAGGAGCGCGTACTGTACGGCCGGTTGTGACCGAGGCTTTACATGAAACTAGTGTTGTGTTAGTTGTGTCATCATCGTGCTATCTTTCTTTCTTACGGTGTGAGTAATTTTTCAACCACAAAACGTTAAAGTATACTTTAGGACTTATTTTTGTACTTCATAATTGTGTTGGGCATACTTTGCATGGAAGGAAAATTGACGTGGTGATCTTTGTTTACATGAAAGTAGCATCGTGCTAGCTCGTAGGGGGTGGGGCTTTCCTTAATGTCATGTAAATGAGCAGCATTATGTGCCCGCCCTACACCCAGAGTAGCTGAGATGGAAAACTTTGAGGGCGATTTTCTCCCTTTTCTGTTTTAAGAGGTATACACTTTCAAAAGGCCACACATTCTTCAAATATTGTCAGATCTCCACATGGAAGGCATCATTGGAAAGCTTAGAAACTGTACTTTCTGAATCTGTCAATAACTCAAAATGCCCCCGGGCCGACATGTGTCCCTGGATTCTGTGATCTGCCACAATTATGTAAGTGCGTCCAAAAAGCCAACACATCTATGGGGAGGACATGAGTATAAAGAACCGAACAGCTGATTAGATGCGTGTCTACTTTCCAAAAGCATTCTGATTCCCTTTGGATGGTAAATTGTGGTTAATTAAATTGATCTGAAGTTTTAACGTCTGGATTTGGAGATGCAAATGAGCAGCTTTAACTGGGTGAGCTGGGAGCAGGAAGAGCGAGCTTTCCTGGTGCCCCTGCAGTCTCAATCGGGTCGCTGTGATTTATGTAATCCTGTCTTAATGGGCTGTGCAGAGCACGCACGCACACACACACACACACACACACACACACACACACACACACACACACACAGAGGCTATTAGCTGCCAACATCAACAATAAGAGGCGAGACATTTTTAACAGCCTCTCCTTCAAGACCTGCTGAGTCGTCAGAAATTCATTCTTTTGTTTTAAAAGATACTGACTGCTTTTATCAAATATTCAAGAGAAGGTTCTGGATGGGGAAGTGAAAAAAACGGCCAGAATATATTCAGTGTTTCTTTTTGTTTTTCTTTTTCCCCTAGACGATGGTTGAAGTCTGTTTCAGATCATTGATCATGTGTGAGTGAGAATGTATATCACGCCTGGAGAGTCTGCAGTGTTTTTGCTATGAGGCAAAATACAGGTGTGTGTGTGTGTGTGTGTGTGTGTGTAGTCCCTGTCAGTGCTGATGGATGGCCCTCAGGTATTTCTGGATCAGAGATGATTCGAAGATTGAGTTCAGGTGCGAGGCAATAGAGTGTTAAATGAGTTAGTGAGATGTTTCATAGACACCATTGAGCAAGAGACGGCCACATTCCTCCCTTTGAAAAATGACAAAAAAAAGAAAAAGCCTTTGTGTGTGTGTGTGTGTGTGTGTGTGTGTGAGACGAAGGTGAAGGGACGTGAAAAGACTTGTCCTGTGCAAAGTCACAGAGTTTGCATGTGTCTGTCATGCCACTGAAGATACTCTGCAGTCGAATTACTGACTTCACATCGTAATTCCTCATTTAACGACGATGCTGTTTAAACAGCACCATTGATTTAACGGAGCCATTACTTTCAAACCTTTAGTCTGTCAGGTCAATATGGAGGATGGAAATACAAATGGCTGACAACGAGAACCTTTTCTATGGTTTAAGCAATTGCAATTATTTAAAGCAGGGATTTTTTGTGCTTGAGGAACACAGAGAATGCAAATCTTTATGAAAAATAATCAGTCAGTGCGTTTACATGCACATCCAAATCGAGCTGCTGTCGGTAATCGAGCTAAGGGTCCCAGCAGGGGTGCCAGAGAAATCCAATCCTACATGCACACAAGGAAATCGAGCTATTGTGTGAGATACATTGTGCACCCAAGCCACAGGTGGCGCTACACGCCCCATCGTGTTGGTACACTTCCGGTTGTCGTCATGAAGAAGAGCTATTCAAGAGTATAAACAAAGTTATCAGTTCCGTGTTCACAAGAAGAACAATGACGAGGACAGCAACATCGAGATATATTTTATATATATATATATTCAACCCCTGAAGCTGAATGAGCATGAACTCTATCTCCTCATTGCTCCAGAAGTGCACATTTCTACTACTGTTGTCATGCCGACCGAGGCTGTTGTGTTTCCCACTTGTGGTCTCGTCACTCGTCACTTCCGGAAGGGGCAGTGCTGAAGTAAGTAGCTCGACTACGTAGCTCGATAGGGTTTACATGCACTAAGTAGCTCGGCTACAATCGCATAATCTAGGTCGCGTAGCTCGAATACGAGAAATCCAGTTCGGTTTGATTTCAGCCGAGCTAAGGTGTTTCCATGGCATTTAGAACTTCGATTTCAGTCGAGCTACGGCAGAAATTTGATTTTCTCTATGTGCATGTAAACGCACTGAGGCCCTGTCCACACGGCAACGGATTCAGGTGACTCCGATACAATTGCTTATCGTTTAGGCCTGGCGTCCACATGGCACCGGCGTTTTGGGTGCCCAAAACGCAATCTTTTTGAGAACGGGTCCCAGAGTGGAAAGATCTGGCAACGTTGCCGTTGTGAAGTCGTCTGGATGAGTAGAACGGATTTGTTTACGATGACGTCACAACCACATGACTGTGAGTGCTTCACGCCGGGTAGAAGTGTAACGAACTCGATGCGAGTTGTCAACAAATCCTATAACTTGGTTCATGAAACGCGCTTACAAAATATTTTCACTGTGAATATTTATTGTGTAATGGTGCAAAGTGAGAGAGAGAGAGAGAGAGAGAGACTCTGCCCTTAGGGCAGAGTCAATCCCGCCAGCAAAAATAGGGAAAAAAAGGAGCGATCTCACCTCTTCAGATGTTGGTTTAAGTCCTACAATACATTCCTCAAAAGGGCGTAGAAGAGCAAATTAATCCATCAACGTGTAGCATTCAATTTATTCCGGACCATTAAAGACGCCGCCTTCCGCGTAGAATCATACGTCATCCTCGCCGCCATATTGGATAGGTCAAAGCGGAGAATAAAGATTAGCTGCGTTTAACTGTACCAACAGGTTTACCGTCCAAACGAGATCACATGGGATTACCTTTCACAGGTGAGACTGGAAAAATACTTTTCATTGTATTTGGTCATTATAATGTAATTTTACGAACAGATTTTCCTGACTTTGTGGCTAATATGAAGTCTCGCGCATAATAGTTTATGCGCATGCGTCCTTACTTCTTCTATTGTTCTGGTGTCTCCGAAGGGACCGTCTTACAGCGCCCCTAGAGGTGTGGCATGTGTATTGCATCGTTTTCAGCAAGCGTTGCGTTGCCATATGGACCTGATATTTTACTGATCGTTGCCCATTTGGACGCGATATATTTTTAAATAACATCTCGTTGCCGTTGTCGTGTGGATGTAGCCTGAGTGTTATTCTATCCACATTCACTGGATATGAGCAATCATGCACTCTGATTGGCTACTCTACGACCAGGATATCATCTCATATACCGTGAGTAGAGAGAAATGAAATGGCAGAGCGTGTTTACATTCTAAGTGGAAATGATTTTACTGGACGTTTTGTATAAAGTTTTTATTTATTGAGTTTGCAAAAAATAAAAATAAAAATGCTCCATTTCTCAAAATCCAGTGAATGTGGAGAGAATAAAACAGTTATTCCACTCAATCTCGGTGCTACGCACCTCGTCAGCTATCAGCTCGTGTACGACTCGATTTCATGGAATAGCTGTTAAACGGAGGGGTGTGACAGAGCAGAGTTACTGCCACCACCCTGAAGTGTTTTATTCCTCTTGTACCACAACAATATGCTTCGGATTACATCATTTATTTATTTACTGACTTATTAAGGAAGAACAAGTCCATTTTTTAACCTGTTTTTGAACCTGGGATTTGCAGCTGCACTCTGCTACTGTCAGAGCTGCTGTTAGAGAAAACAAGTCAACCAATCAGAATCCAGACTTCAGCAGCGCTACTGTATAAATATACACAGTGATGCACTTACGCCAGACGTAGCCCTGTTCTGGTGTTTGCTTCAGGGTGAACACCAGGAATGGAAACGTGCTTCAGAGCGCAGAAATCAAAAACGTGATAACAGGTACAAGCAAGGGATGAGTAAGGCATAAGTAAGCAAAATGTATTGTACTGTCGATGAATAGAACAAGGCCTGAAAATCAGGCTGGAATTTCATCATAAACCTCTACAATTTCATCATCCTATTTCCATAAGTCTTGTATTATTATTATTATTATTATTATTATTATGAACTGTACGTGTTTATCATAGAGAGAGGAAATGCAATGATGTGTGCAGGAAACAGAGGTTTTAACAGCCACACATGCTACAAGGCATGCAGGCTCTAATCGCCGAGCCAGCGAGAGTGTGTGTGGGTGATAGAAAGACAGAGACAGAGAGACAGACAGAGAGAGAGAGAGGCGTGAAAGGTTGCCACAGCAACCAGTGGATCAACAGCAACTGGAGCCCAAGGGCAAGTTTTCATCTTGGAGCAAAAGGAGCAAACAAAACTCCCAATCTCCTCCAAACAACACGTGTGCCACTGACACCAGCTCCATCAAAAACACCTTTTCAAAGAAGCATGACCTTCAGAGAGAGAGAGAGAGAGAGAGAGGGAAGCAAAAGACAGACAAAAGTAGTTCCACCAGTGAGAGCATTTGAAAGGTCTTTTGAGTAAAACTAAAAAAGTAAATGTCCTGTTGTATAAAATTCCTCAGTTACAAACAAAGGGGACGAACCTGACTGAGCGGAAATCATATTCGCCTTTTAATGCGAACACATGAATGATCCTTTCAGAGCTATAAAGACAATTCTCAGCGGTTGCTTTGTTTCATGCAGGCATTTCACGTTGCTACTTTTGACAACAGCCGTGTATCCGATAGCGATAGCGATGATTACTTTGTCAAAAAATAAAATAAAATGAATAAAAAAATAAATGCAGCATGAGTCAAGTCGTCAGTTCGCTCCTGAGACCAGAGAGGGTAAAATGGAAAAACAAATGAAGGTATGGAAGTCTGTAATGGTGTATGAGAGCCAAAAAATAAAAAAGAGCGGAGGCAGAGTTTGTATTCTGAGGAAAAAATAAACACAGAATTTACGAGGTTAAAGTCAGACATTTATGATTATAAAGTCTTAAATCTCATCTCATCTCATTATCTGTAGCCGCTTTATCCTGTTCTACAGGGTCGCAGGCGAGCTGGAGCCTATCCCAGCTGACTACGGGCGAAAGGCGGGGTTCACCCTGGACAAGTCGCCAGGTCATCACAGGGCTGACACATAGACACAGACAACCATTCACACTCACATTCACACCTACGCTCAATTTAGAGTCACCAGTTAACCTAACCTGCATGTCTTTGGACTGTGGGGGAAACCGGAGCACCCGGAGGAAACCCACGCGGACACGGGGAGAACATGCAAACTCCGCACAGAAAGGCCCTCGCCGGCCACGGGGCTCGAACCCGGACCTTCTTGCTGTGAGGTGACAGCGCTAACCACTACACCACCGTGCTGCCCTAGTCTTAAATCTGTGAGAAGGAAAAAAATTCCAAGATTAAAAAGTTACAAATTTGCAAGAGGGCGGCACGGTGGTGTAGTGGTTAGCGCTGTCGCCTCACAGCAAGAAGGTCCAGGTTCGAGCCCCGGGGCTGACGAGGGCCTTTCTGTGCGGGCTCAGAGAATCATTTGTGTGTTGATTTGGACATCGGATCATTGTCCTGCTGGAAGATCCAATGACGACCCAGTTTTAGTTTCCTCTCAGAGGAGCCAGATTCTGATTTAAAATGTCCTGGTGTTTCATGGAGTCCATGATGCCGTGGACCCTAACAAGGTTTCCAGGGTCTCTGGAGGACAAACAGCCCCAAAACCTCCAGCATATTTTACAGTGGGAATCGGTTCTTTTCATTATAGCCATCCTTCTGTTTACATCAAACCCACCGCGAGTGTTTACTGGAGAAAAAAAAAGCTCCATTTTTGTTCCATCAGACCAGAGAACACGGTTCCAGTCAAAGTTGTCGTAGCATTTCACAAACTTCAGGTGCTTACGTTTGTGGTTAACTGACAGAAAAGACACTTTCTTCTGGAACCTTCCAAATAATCTGTTGGCATGGAGGTGGAGTCTGATGAGGGTTTTGGAGATTCGGAAACCCCAAGATTTACTTTGGGGTAAAATAAACTCGGCTCCTCTTCCAGGTGAGTTTGTAACGGTTCCAGCTGGTGTCCACTTTTTTATTTTTGCCCTAACAAGACATAGGAAATGGACATTTTCAGGCGAGGAGCTTTTTTTTTTATAACCATTCCCTGATTTATGAAGGTCAGCACACTTCTCCCTCATTTGATTTGTGTCTCTTATCTTTCCCACGTTGATGTTGAGGGAGTTTGTCCTCTGTGTCACCTCATATTTGTTCCCCAGTTAATCTGGAAGTCATGGATTACAGCTTGAAAGTTCCTACACGCTCCAATCAACTCAAACATGCTGTACAATTTAAATAGGGAACATGCTTCAGGTACAGTGTTCATGAACATTTCCAGGGGAGCCAATAATAATGGCACATTAGTTTTTGTTGAAAATATATTTCTTGAAGAGGGATTTGTTTTTCACTGAATACATTTATTTCAATTAAAGGTTGGCTTTTTCTCATTTTTTTTCAGTGTAAAATGAAGCGACTTCACCAAAAGGTGGATTTTTTTTTTCTCAACCTTTTTACAACCCCGATTCCAAAAAAGTTGGGACAAAGTACAAATTGTAAATAAAAACGGAATGCAATGATGTGGAAGTTTCAAAATTCCATATTTTATTCAGAATAGAACATAGATGACATATCAAATGTTTAAACTGAGAAAATGTATCATTTAAAGAGAAAAATTAGGGGATTTTAAATTTCATGACAACAACACATCTCAAAAAAGTTGGGACAAGGCCATGTTTCCCACTGTGAGACATCCCCTTTTCTCTTTACAACAGTCTGTAAACGTCTGGGGACTGAGGAGACAAGTTGCTCAAGTTTAGGGATAGGAATGTTAACCCATTCTTGTCTAATGTAGGATTCTAGTTGCTCAACTGTCTTAGGTCTTTTTTGTCGTATCTTCCGTTTTATGATGCGCCAAATGTTTTCTATGGGTGAAAGATCTGGACTGCAGGCTGGCCAGTTCAGTACCCGGACCCTTCTTCTACGCAGCCATGATGCTGTAATTGATGCAGTATGTGGTTTGGCATTGTCATGTTGGAAAATGCAAGGTCTTCCCTGAAAGAGACGTCGTCTGGATGGGAGCATATGTTGCTCTAGAACCTGGATATACCTTTCAGCATTGATGGTGTCTTTCCAGATGTGTAAGCTGCCCATGCCACACGCACTAATGCAACCCCATACCATCAGAGATGCAGGCTTCTGAACTGAGCGCTGATAACAACTCGGGTCGTCCTTCTCCTCTTTAGTCCGAATGACACGGCGTCCCTGATTTCCATAAAGAACTTCAAATTTTGATTCGTCTGACCACAGAACAGTTTTCCACTTTGCCACAGTCCATTTTAAATGAGCCTTGGCCCAGAGAAGACGTCTGCGCTTCTGGATCATGTTTAGATACGGCTTCTTCTTTGAACTATAGAGTTTTAGCTGGCAACGGCGGATGGCACGGTGAATTGCGTTAACAGATAATGTTCTCTGGAAATATTCCTGAGCCCATTTTGTGATTTCCAATACAGAAGCATGCCTGTATGTGATGCAGTGCCGTCTAAGGGCCCGAAGATCACGGGCACCCAGTATGGTTTTCCGGCCTTGACCCTTGCGCACAGAGATTCTTCCAGATTCTCTGAATCTTTTGATGATATTATTCACTGTAGATGATGATATGTTCAAACTCTTTGCAATTTTACACTGTCGAACTCCTTTCTGATATTCCTGCACTATTTTTCGGCGCAGAATTAGGGGGATTGGTGATCCTCTTCCCATCTTTACTTCTGAGAGCCGCTGCCACTCCAAGATGCTCTTTTTATACCCAGTCATGTTAATGACCTATTGCCAATTGACCTAATGAGTTGAAATTTGGTCCTCCAGCTGTTCCTTTTTTGTACCTTTAACTTTTCCAGCCTCTTATTGCCCCTGTCCCAACTTTTTTGAGATGTGTTGCTGTCATGAAATTTCAAATGAGCCAATATTTGGCATGAAATTTCAAAATGTCTCACTTTCGACATTTGATATGTTGTCTATGTTCTATTGTGAATACAATATCAGTTTTTGAGATTTGTAAATTATTGCATCCCGGTTTTATTTACAATTTGTACTTTGTCCCAACTTTTTTGGAATCGGGGTTGTACTAATCTTTATGAGGGTGGCAATAATTATGGAGAGCGCTGTATATAAATGCACGTGATTGGCTGCAAAAAGCTCTGATGGATTTGCTGCCAGGGTTTTCTTTACACCCTTTTGGTTCTGGTTCTTTTTCCCCCATTGTTTGGTTCGAATGACTGAAAGACACTGCTGCATCAAACTGAGCTGCTAAAATGTAATGTCATATCACATGTCGAACTCGTGCTTGTTAGGTGGATTAACATGGATTAAGTGAAAGGATTATAAGGCCTTTATGAATCCCAGGAAACAAGAACAACATATCGTCCTTATCTTCTCACAAACTTTCTCAAGTTGCAGTTTGTTTGCATCCTGAACTCAAAGGAAGTTGTGGCGAATGTTTGAGTTCTGAGCCGTGGCTGTTGCGCAAACCTGCATGTACCTGGTTCTGATTCTGAAAAGGTCATCTGTCATCGTGCATGCTAATTAATCCACCTCATTAAAAAAAAAAAATGTGCGACTGAACAGATCTGACATCTGCTGTGAACTGGAAGTGAGTGGAATAAATGTGAAAAGGTCCTCAGTCTGTTCATCGGTACACGTTCTGTTTCCATCATCACGCTAAGAAACCATGTTGTTAATTTGATAATCATCAGACCAGAGAGGGGAAATAAAATGACAAATCTCTGAAAATCCCTGAAAATTATTTCCTTTCTCAAGGAGAAAAAGTCCATAAATTGATCTAACTGCACTGTGGCCAATGTGTGTAGTGCAGCAGGAGGTGGGATTCTGAATGAGTAGCTTCACTCGTGCACATTATGATTAAAACACTGCGATGCGACACACCAAATAATTTTTTTTTTCTCTCTGGTGTAAAGTTTATTTTCTTTTTTCCTGATTGTTGAACTTATTTGTCCACCAAGCAACAATGAATAGAAATAAAAACATTCCTGATACATAATCTGGTGATTTGTCTGCATCTGTAATGTCTCAAATGGAACATTAGGGCGGGGCGATATGGCGATACAAACTAGAGGATGATAGGAAAGCGGTCTTATTGCCAGTGTCACAAAAAACACTTTTTGGCTCTTGATTTACATCAATAAACTTGGAGCTTGGAGTTACTAATGGTGTGTTATCACAAAAACAAAACATCGGAGGAGTGCAACACGGAGTGAAAATAATCCGTGCAACACTCCAACACAGAACAGGCATCAGTTCGGATGTGTTTTGAGTGTAACAAGTCAGACGCTGACCAGAAAACGGTCATTTGTAAACTACACTACAGACCAGTCATTAATGCATGCTGTTATTTTTCTAATTATTTATCAATTTTGGAGAAAATGCATTACAGTATACTGTGATTTATTCTATCCACAGTCACTGGATATGAGTAATCGCGCACTATGATTGGCTACTCTACTACTAGGATATCAGCTCATATACCATGAGTAGAGAAAAACAAAATGGCGGAGCGTGTTGCTGAACCAACCGAGGACAAAATAAAAACTCTACTTGTAAACAAAACCCCAAAAAAATACAAAAAAAGCAACAAAATATGGAATGAAAGTATTTGATGGTAAGAATGTATCTTTTCTTAATTTCCAAGAATTATTATTTTTATCGCATTTTTCACAAATTGCTCCTGTCATTTCGCCGGTTTGTTTAGATTCTGAGCAGAAATTATTTTGTTGGACATTTTGTATAAAGTTTTTATTTATCAAATTTGCAAAAAATAAAAATGCTCCGTTTCTCAAAATCCAGTGAATGTGGATAGAATAAAACAGTTATTCCACTCAATCTCGGTGCTGTGCGCCTCGTCGCCGATCGGCTCACGCACAACTCGATTTCGTGGAATAACTGTTAAATACAGTGTGGTCCAAAAATCTGAGAATATTGGCAAATTTTAAATCAGAAATAAACAGAAAGTTTTAGAATTTGGAAATTACAAAAACAAGAAAGTAAATGTTCAGTATGTTGAATATTTAAGATTCAAGATTCTGAACTATTTCTCGGTCCCTTTTTAAATCCAAGTGAATGTGTGATATTGACGACGTTCCCCTCACTGCTGGGCACAAACCTTCCCTTATGACTCATCTCTCATACTGAAGCATGTGATCCGACGACACTCGGATGGATTTGAGGTGAAATGGATCATAACGTTTTGCACAAACTTGTGGAGACCACGCAGCTCGAGTGCACGCTGCAATTAAAGCAGAAAAGAGGGGCGGAGCAAATTCAGAAAATGAAACTCGTGTAGATATTTCAAAGATTCTACTTTTTTCACAGGCCCACTGTACATTGTTTCAAGAACTGAAATTATCCACTTGGTTAATAAGATTTTGTTCAAATCACCCAGCTATGAAACATTAATTTTATATTTTACAACCTAAACCAGGGACTGGAGGCCGGGATAAAGATTCCAGGATTAACTTGGACTTGTCTGTCTTGTTTCATTAAATACGGTCTCAGCCTCGACTGCGAGTTTGTAAATATATAAATATAAACTTTTTCCCGGTCGACACTGTCCACTGTTTCTGTCAAGGGAAACAAGGAATGTGTTGAGTTCATCATTCTGGAATCAGTGTACAACCCCGATTCCAAAAAAGTTGGGACAAAGTACAAATTGTAAATAAAACCGGGATGCAATAATTTACAAATCTCAAAAACTGATATTGTATTCACAATAGAACATAGACAACATATCAAATGTCGAAAGTGAGACATTTTGAAATTTCATGCCAAATATTGGCTCATTTGAAATTTCATGACAGCAACACATCTGAAAAAAGTTGGGACAGGGGCAATAAGAGGCTGGAAAAGTTAAAGGGACAAAAAAGGAACAGCTGGAGGACCAAATTGCAACTCATTAGGTCAATTGGCAATAGGTCATTAACATGACTGGGTATAAAAAGAGCATCTTGGAGTGGCAGCGGCTCTCAGAAGTAAAGATGGGAAGAGGATCACCAATCCCCCTAATTCTGCGCCGACAAATAGTGGAGCAATATCAGAAAGGAGTTCGACAGTGTAAAATTGCAAAGAGTTTGAACATATCATCATCTACAGTGCATATCATCATCAAAAGATTCAGAGAATCTGGAAGAATCTCTGTGCGTAAGGGTCAAGGCCGGAAAACCATACTGGGTGCCCGTGATCTTCGGGCCCTTAGACGGCACTGCATCACATACAGGCATGCTTCTGTATTGGAAATCACAAAATGGGCTCAGGAATATTTCCAGAGAACATTATCTGTGAACACAATTCACCGTGCCATCTGCCGTTGCCAGCTAAAACTCTATAGTTCAAAGAAGAAGCCGTATCTAAACACGATCGAGAAGCGCAGACGTCTTCTCTGGGCCAAGGCTCATTTAAAATGGACTGTGGCAAAGTGGAAAACTGTTCTGTGGTCAGACGAATCAAAATGTGAAGTTCTTTATGGAAATCAGGGACGCCGTGTCATTCGGACTAAAGAGGAGAAGGACGACCCGAGTTGTTATCAGTGCTCAGTTCAGAAGCCTGCATCTCTGATGGTATGGGGTTGCATTAGTGCGTGCGGCATGGGCAGCTTACACATCTGGAAAGACACCATCAATGCTGAAAGGTATATCCGGGTTCTAGAGCAACATATGCTCCCATCCAGACGACGTCTCTTTCAGGGAAGACCTTGCATTTTCCAACATGACAATGCCAAACCACATACTGCATCAATTACAGCATCATGGCTGCGTAGAAGAAGGGTCCGGGTACTGAACTGGCCAGCCTGCAGTCCAGATCTTTCACCCATAGAAAACATTTGGCGCATCATAAAACGGAAGATACGACAAAAAAGACCTAAGACAGTTGAGCAACTAGAATCCTACATTAGACAAGAATGGGTTAACATTCCTATCCCTAAACTTGAGCAACTTGTCTCCTCAGTCCCCAGACGTTTACAGACTGTTGTAAAGAGAAAAGGGGATGTCTCACAGTGGGAAACATGGCCTTGTCCCAACTTTTTTGAGATGTGTTGTTGTCATGAAATTTAAAATCACCTAATTTTTCTCTTTAAATGATACATTTTCTCAGTTTAAACATTTGATATGTCATCTATGTTCTATTCTGAATAAAATATGGAATTTTGAAACTTCCACATCATTGCATTCCGTTTTTATTTACAATTTGTACTTTGTCCCAACTTTTTTGGAATCGGGGTTGTATAAATGTATGTTTGACCTTGCTAACATTAGACATGTTTACGGTACACTCCCCGGCCACTTTAATAGGAACTTGTTGTTGTTGATTCTAAGATCCCTGTTCTTGGCTGCAGGAGTGGAACCCAATGTGTTCTTCTGTCTGCTGTTGCATGCTGAGATGCTTTTCTGCTCACCACGGTTGTAAAGAGTGACTCTATGAGTTACTATATCCTTCCTGGCAAAAAAGCTTGACCCAATCTGTCCATTTTCCTCTGACCCTCTCTTATCAACAAGGCGTTTGTTTCCACCCACAGAACTGTCGCTCACTCACTCAGTGTTTTTTGTTTTCTGCACCATTCTGTGTAAACTCTAGAGACTGTTGTGTGTGAAAACCCCAGGAGATCAGCAGCTTCTGAAATACTCAAACCAGTCCATCTGGATCAAACCAACACCCAGACCACAGTGAGAGAAAGTCACACAACAATTGAGATCACAGTTTTTCCCGTTCTGATGTTTGAACATCGCAAACATTAACTGGATCAGCTGATTAGAGAACTGCATCAAACAGCAGGTGTATGTACGGGTGTTCTTAATGAAGTGGCCGGTGAGTGTATGTGCTGTCTTGTTCTTTGACAAGATGTAATTCCTCCTTTTAGAAAACGGCCTAATCTTTAGTGCAATGCATAAATGAAGGTAAAGTTTGGTCCAGAAAAGCATTTGATGGTCTCGTTTTCATTTAACGCGGTCTTGACGTGCATTGTGCCCCTTCAGACTCGGTCTTGACAGCGGTGGTTGTGATCTAAAGTCACACCAAAACATCCACTTAGAATCTTTTTTCCTCCAAATGTTGCTTGGTGCATTAAACAAGGCCTCTGATAGCTCAAAATGTGTTTTGCCTGCACTTTATAATTTTTTTTTTCATAACAGACCCTTCGTGTGTCTGAAGCTCTTTCTTGCAGTCATGTCAGCAGAGTTTGCAATCTGAGACAGTCTGTTTTTATCATTTGATCAGTCTAATCTGATCATTATCCGAACGCACCACCGGTGCCAAGGATGTGAAATTGAACCCCAGAGGAAAGTCATTGCGTGAGATTCATTAATCTCAGTGCAGAAGATTAATGTGTAATCCCTCAGCTGCTGTTCTCCTGATAACAGGTAGAGGCAGTACGACCCACCTCCCCTCATGCATATTTTCATGCGCACGTCGTATTTACTCACGTTTTCCTCCTGCCTCATCTCTTTGACCTGTCTGTATCTCTCCTGCATGGCTTTGCTTTCTCAACTCACAGCCATTTATTTCCATCTTCAAACACAATCATTTGCTCCTGCGAGGTGGCGTTTCCTCCAGCAGCATATACAGTGCCTTGCAAAAGTATTCATACCCCTTGAACTTTTTCACATTTTTCCACCTTACAACCACGAACTTAAAAGTTTTTTATTGAGATTTTTATGTGACGGACCAACACAGAGTAGCACAGAATTGTGAAGTGAAACGAAAATGATAAATGGTCTTCAAAATTTTAAACAAATAAAAATGTGATGTGCATTAGTATTCAGCCCCCTGTACTCTGATACCTCTAAATACAATCCAGTGCAATCAATTACCTTCAGAAGTCATCTAATTAGTTAATAGAGTCCTACTGTGTGTAATTTACTCTCAGCATAAATACACTTGTTCTGTGAAGGCCTCAGTGGTTTGTTAGAGAACACCGAAGAACAAACAGCATCATGAAGACCAAAGAACTCACCAGACAGGTCAGGGATAAAGTTCTGGAGAAGTTTAAAGCAGGGTTAGGTTATAAAAAAATATCCCAAGCTCTGAACATCTCAAGAAGCACTGTTCAATCCATCATTCAAAAATGGAAAAAGTATGGCACAACTGCAAACCTACCAAGACATGGCCGTCCACCTAAACTGACAGAGCGAGCAAGGAGAGCACTGGTCAGAGAAGCAGCCAAGAGGCCCATGATCACTCTGGAGGAGCTGCAGAAATCCACAGCTCAGGTGGGAGAATCTGTGCACAGGACAACTATAAGTCGTACACTCCACAAATCTGGCCTTTTTGGAAGAGTGGCAAGAAGAAAGCCATTGTTGAAAGACAGGCATAAGAAGTCCCGTTTGCGGTTTCCCAGAAGCCATGTAGGGGACACAGCAAACATGTGGAAGAAGGTGCTTTGGTCAGATGAGACCAAAGTTGAACTTTTTGGCCTAAATGCAAAGCGCTATGTGTGGCGGAAAACTAACACTGCTCATCACCCTGCACACACCATCCCCACTGTGAAACATGGTGGTGGCAGCATCATGCTATGGGGATGCTTTTCTTCAGCAGGGACAGGGAAGCTGGTCAGAGTTGATGGGAAGATGGATGGAGCTAAATGCAGGGCAATCCTGGAAGAAAACCTGTTGGAGGCTGCAAAAGACTTGAGACTGGGAAGGAGATTCACCTTCCAGCAAGACAATGACCCTAAACATACAGCCAGAGCTACAATGGAATGGTTTAGATCAAAGACTATTCATGTGTTAGAATGGCCCAGTCAAAGTCCAGACCTAAATCCCATTGAGCATCTGTGGCAAGACTTGAAAATTGCTGTTCACAGACGCTCTCCATCCAATCTGGCTGAGCTTGAGCTATTTTGCAAAGAAGAATGGGCAAAAATTTCAGTATCTAGATGTGCAAAGCTGGTAGAGACATACCACAAAAGACTTGCAGCTGTAATTGCAGCAAAAGGCGGCTCTACAAAGTATTGACGCAGGGGGGCTGAATACTAATGCACACCACATTTTTCAGATTTTTATTTGCTTAAAATTTTGAAGACCATTTATCATTTTCGTTTCACTTCACAATTATGTGCTACTCTGTGTTGGTCCGTCACATAAAATCTCAATAAAAACTTTTAAGTTCGTGGTTGTAAGGTGGAAAAATGTGAAAAAGTTCAAGGGGTATGAATACTTTTGCAAGGCACTGTAGAAGGTGGATTGATTTATTGTCTTTTATCTGCACCGTATTATCTTCACTGCGTCATCTTTATTGTACTGTCAAGGGCTGTGAGATCTTTGGCTTAATATCCCACCCTCTGCCTTTTCAAAACACACTTCCTATTCCATCTCCAGTCTTTGGCTCAGTGCTGCTGTTATCTAAGTGTGTTAATATTGACGGATGTTTGGGGTTGGGTCGCTTCCAGATGTAAGAGCTGCTCGCTCTCCTCAAACTCAATAGAACATTCGGCTCTTGGGCTTCCGTCAGGTTCTGGCTGGAGTAAAACCCAAACCCATGACGTTTGTGTTATTTTCTTGTTGCTGCTCAGCAGCAAGTGTTTTACAGGATACTCTATATTGCCAAAAGTTTGTGGACAGCTGACCATCACACCCACATGTGGTTCTTCCCCAGTTGGACAGAATGTACAGTTTCTCTTCACTGGAGCCAAGAGGCCCAAGGTCTCGATTTCACCCATAAACACAATAAATAAACACGCGTGTTCATTTCTCTTTACTCATTTTATTACAAACTCCTTTTTTTCCAAGAAGGACTTATTACAAGGGGTATATTCTCAACATGCGGAAAACAGAATGAAACATAACACGCGGGAATTAAACGAACGGAGAGGATCAGACAGCCCACTGTTCACGATAAACGCAGAAAAAAGTTTCAGATGAAGCCCTCGGGAAGTGGGAGCCAGTGAAACGACTATGGTGCAGGCATAGAACGGCCACATTCACACCGACTCAGCCAAACAATCAACTCAACCAAGGCAAAGATGCGTACGTCTCAATAAACACTGTTTTTTTTTTTTTTTAAATGATTTTTATATGCCGTCGGCGTTTTTGTCGCGAGATTTAAAAAGCTTCACTTGCATGTACATAAAACTGTACAAAAAACAGGGCATCACAAGCAGTTTTTATTCCTATATAAATATAACCAACAATTAAAGATAACGATTTTTTTTAAACTCTCCTGTAAAATACATACTTTCAAGGCAGCTGTCTTTATATTGGGGTGAACAGTGAAGAGTGATGATGGGGCTGTGCGGTGACATTTGAGTTTTTCGTTTCGAAACAGAGAGAGAGAGAGGAAAAAGAAGGTTTTCTCGTCCACCACTAACACCTCAGCGAAGAACAGCAAACGATTTCTACCGATTATCTTTGGAATTCATGCTAAACTGGCCGCAGGCTCGACGGCACACACTGGAGGGGCGCAGAGAGGTCTATGTACAGAACACCTTCTAGAGATGCTAGACACGAAACAGCACTGTGTTCATTGGGAAAAGAAATGAAATAAAAACTTTCCTCTCTCATCACGATTGTATCACACCCATAATTCCTCAGCTACGGACACCGAACAGCAAGAGAGCACACGTCTAAACACCAGTTTTTAAATCAACGACAACGAGTAAAGAGTTTTCACATTCGACCTAAAGGACTTGCCCCGATGTCGAGGCTGGATTCGAGAAAGATCAAACCCGTGATTCGAAACGTCTCAAGTCGGTGTGGAAAAAAGTCGAACCCAGAAATCCTGACTTCAGTTCCGTGTCAGGAAATTTTAAAGGAAAACTCCACCCTGAAACGAACCTGAAATGGGTTTATACTGAGATAATATATGTGACGTGTTTCTTGCTCGGTGCCGTGCTTTCGTTCTTCCTCTGAGACGGTTGAGGTTGTTCGCTGCTCTGACATCACAGGGTGACGTTACAGCAGGGACTCCACTCCGCGTGGCTAGTGAGTGAGCTACGAACCCATGGAGGATCGTGATGTGTGATATCAGTGTGAAAGTTTGAGCTTTGGAAGCTGATCTGGATGAGGAGGTGAGAGAGCTGGATAAACTAAAAGACTAAAGCGCCGCTGCATCGTCCTCTTCAGGTCGACATGAAGTATTTAGAAGGACTAAATCCCGCCGCGCAGTCGGACAGCACCGTCAGTGACGTACTCAGAAATTCACTCGTGAATGAATCTTGGATGCTGTTGTTAATTATGAAGATGGATACTGAAGTTGTTCAGGGTGGATTTTTCCTTTAAGTGGAGAAAAGCAGTTTCAGCCCGTGGTGTTTTAAACACACACTCGGATCCTCGGCAGCAGAATGGTCTCGCCGGGTTTACGTTCAGGTCCAAGAACTCGCGCTTAGTCACATCATAGCTGGGCACACAGAGAAGCGAACGAGAAGCGCTGATTACGCCAGATCATGCCTCTCACTGTATTTATGTATTTTTTAAATTATCACAGTCACGAAATGGCTTCAAATAACAGCGTAATGTGCTTTTATTCTGCAAGGCTCCGTAACGGGTCGCCTTATTGAATCACAGTCGTGTCCATATGTTCTGTGTGTTAATTATTCTCCGCAAGGTGCCAGAGGGGGCGCCGATGAGGTAGGAGCTGTGAGTTACTGTAGTGATATTCTCCCAGCTCTGAGGGTTCTCACACACGCGCACACACACACACACACACACGCACCATGGAGGTCACGTTAGCATGGCGATGAAGATACCGTAAAGCGCCGTGACGCTCCTGGGCTTGGTGGCGTGGCTCGGATGATTCCTCAGCGTTAGACTGCAGTTTAGCTCGGAGAAAAGTAGCCGCACTTGTCGTGTCATTACTGTAATCACACATAAAAGGGCACTCCTTCCTTTAACTGCACTGTCCATCTGTTTATGCTAATGAGTCGCCTTCAGAAATCAGTCCAATTTAGCAAAAGGACGCTGGGTCAATGGAAATTGAAAGAATGAATAAATAGATTGAGGCAATTTTGTTTCATTTCATGTCGCTTCATGTGACCTTCGAGTCACTCCTGACTGGAAACGCATGCACAGCTGACGTGCTCGTGAGGTCAGGCGGGGTTATCAATCCAAATAGAAGATCATGATTGTTAGATACGAATATCTTTTTTTTAAGGCATTGAAAAAAACGTTCTTCAGACCTAAGCAGGTTTCAGAACACGAGGCCGTGACAATGATAAAAAAGACACGTCAAAAAAATGAAGAACAGCGAAGACGGCGAGGCCCCGTGACGGACAGGACAGTCGGTTTGTCCCGTCCCGTCCCGTCCCGTCATCCTGCTGAGACGCCACAGAGGCTCAGTGCAGCTTTTTTTTTCCTTTTTCCAAAAGAAAAGCCTTTCCAGCTCACCTCACCTGGAAAGGAACAGCAGGCTGTGTGTGTGTGTGTGTGTGTGTGTTAGAGAAGTGTTACCTGCGTTCTGGGTGGAGTTAAGGGTTCACAGTGCCAAACATGCTCGTACACACACGCGCGTACGCACACACACACACAGACTGAAGGTGAAGTGGAGCTGAAGTTGAACCACCAGCACCCGCTCCTCAGGCTGATAAAATTCGGAATGTACCATTTTTTTTTTCCTTCTTCTTCTTTTTTTTTTTTTGATTTCAGCTCCAGCCTGGTCCTCAAATTCATATATACACATCATAGAAATGTATTTACATCGCTGTACATGTACTAAGACCACGCCACCGCGACTCCCCGTACAGGAAGTGGTGGAGACTCGGAGAAGAAGCCGAGCGAGAGCTTCAGGCTTATGGCACTACAGCACAGGTCACACTGTTCGGAAAGATCCGGTAAACATTCCACAGGATAGCAAAGCTAAAGTCACTCAGAAAGTCTTCGAGCGCTTTTATGATGGTTCATGGAGAAGGAGAACGAAGAGGAAGAGGCAAAGAAGAGGTGAAAAGAAAAAAAAAACTCACGGTAATAAATAGATGAATTCATAGATGAATAAATAAATAGAAATATAAATAAACGTACAACTCTACCACACTTTTTTTTTTTTTTTTTTTTTTTTTAAAGTTCACTAACACCCCGAATTTGCGATTTGAGTGATATTTTCATTCCTTTCCTCAGTGCAGAGGTCAATCGCCGCTTCGTTCACAGGTATATTTCCCGTTTGGGGGCGTGGTTAGAAGTGGGACTGGTGGGCGGGAACTCGGAGGTGACGCTCAGAGGCACCTCCTCCATCGGGACGTGGTCGCTGGGGGCGTGGTCGCTGGGGGCGTAGGCACTGCGTGAGGGCGGGAGGCGGGGCCGAGGCTCGCCGTTGGCCAGTCGTCCCAGGGTCCCGCCTCTCTCCTGGTAAGGCACGAAGGTGGAGAGTTTGGGCAGCGTGCGTGCTTTGCGGGCGGGTGAAGGCTGACCGGGCATCCAGCAGGCGTCCGAGTGGCCGAGCTCACTGCACTCCTGACTGCAGGTCCCCGTCATGGCCACGTCAGGAAGCGACCGAACATCTGTGCAGAAAAGAGAGAGGGAAAAAAAATGAAATAACTAACTGGTGAATGACGAGCACTCGAATAGTACGTGCTTCCATCCGACGGGCAAACGGCTTTCGAGAACAATCAACAAAAGCAAAGGGCTTTATGAACCACACACAGCTGAACACAAATGAAAAGTGTGACATAATGGAGAGATTTAAACACACTCATCAGGGAGCGGTTGCTAGGCGATGTGGCAGCATGGTCGCTATGTGAGGTGGAGCGGTTGCTATGCGTCGTGGTCGCTATGTGAGGTGGCATGGTTGCTATGCACTATGGCAGTGTTGCTATGGGGCTCTCACTGCAGCGGGGCTTTGATCAGCAGGTGACGGAGAGAGCAGGCGATTCTTGTACACAGAGCGTAAGTGAGATACGCAGTGAACAGTGCTGGACACACACACACACGTTCTAGTGAACTAAATGTACACACATTCACACAAACGTTCTTAGACATAATAACACAGACAACGCAACCCACCCTCTCTCTCACACACACACACAGTCCACGCGAGTACGCTCAGGTACACACCCACTCTCTCTCACACACACACACACACACACAGTCCATGTGAGTACGCTCAGGTACACACCCACTCTCTCTCACACACACACACACAGTCCACGCGAGTACGCTCAGGTACACACCCACTCTCTCTCTCACACACACACACACACACAGTCCATGTGAGTACGCTCAGGTACACACCCACTCTCTCTCACACACACACACACAGTCCACGCGAGTACGCTCAGGTACACACCCACTCTCTCTCACACACACACACACACACACAGTCCATGTGAGTACGCTCAGGTACACACCCACTCTCTCTCACACACACACACACAGTCCACGCGAGTACACTCAGGTACACACCCACTCTCTCTCTCACACACACACACACACACAGTCCATGTGAGTACGCTCAGGTACACACCCACTCTCTCTCACACACACACACACAGTCCACGCGAGTACGCTCAGGTACACACCCACTCTCTCTCACACACACACACACACACACACAGTCCATGTGAGTACGCTCAGGTACACACCCACTCTCTCTCACACACACACACACAGTCCACGCGAGTACGCTCAGGTACACACCCACTCTCTCTCTCACACACACACACACACACAGTCCATGTGAGTACGCTCAGGTACACACCCACTCTCTCTCACACACACACACACAGTCCACGCGAGTACGCTCAGGTACACACCCACTCTCTCTCTCACACACACACACACACACACACAGTCCATGCGAGTACGCTCAGGTACACACCCACTCTCCAGTACGTGGACACACCCCTGCGTGTGGCCTATAAAGGCGTGTGATTGGCCCTGGAGGCAGCGGGATGTTGGTGTACTGAGTGTCAGGGCTGAAATTAGCGTGCTCCTGATTGCTCTCCATTTTCATCCCACACTTCCTAATTAATTAAACACAGCCGAGAGCCAGTGACCTCATTCCAGCGAGCGGAGCCGCGAGCGCGCCCGTGTACTGTATCTACCGCTGTGTGCGTGTGTCCTCAAACAATCAAACTCCACTCAAACACACACACACACACACAAAAGAAAGAGCTCACCAACTGAAGCACGATGTGCTCCTTAACAACACGTGTTCTCTCAGCGCACGCGTGTGTGCGTGTAGAGCCGGAGTGTATTAAACAGGATGCAGCTCCATATATGGAGGCTTTGAGACGTCCCTCTGCCAAAGTTTCCCTCAAGTTTTGTTGAACGTTTTCTGAAAACTCATTAAATGATTGATGTGTGATTTGCTTCTTGAGTTTTGTGCCACCAGTTCACGGAGTGAAATTGTTCTCAGAGAAAATACCAAATATTATAAATACAAAATTAAATAAAAAAAATTTCTGGCAGTGGGGGGGGAAAAAACTTTCACTCTGGCCTGAATTCTAAATTTGGAAATTAACACGTCCCATGAGTGTCTGCCATCGTTCTCATCGTCTTTTAAACGTCTTTGGCTCAGAGGGATATCACCAAATTACTGTCAAAAAAAAAGAAAGAAAGTCATCCAATTTTTACGCCCAAGCTCAGGAATCATCCTTGAAGCTTTAAAAGAGATTAAAAAAAAACATCATGAATGTCTCTGACACTTCCACTTAAATATTTTTTTTTTACAAAACACTTAAAAAAGGAAAATGTGCAACACACCCTCAAGGTTTCACACTCAAAAGGTCACACACTCAGAGTACAAATCACGCTACGGGTGGAGCTCACGCTGTTTAGATCCTGGAGCACACACTCCACAGGAACTCATAAATCCATGCTTTCAAAAGTGTGTGTGTGTGTGTATGGATAAAGCATAAAGTAGTTAATGGAGAACGCTAATAATTTAGTTAGCTAGTACATGGATGATGTGACGGTATCGTGAAAAAATAAATAGAAAAAAGCAACTTTCTCAGGAACATTCAGTAGATTTTGGGAAAAAAAAAACAACAACAACACGTCTGAAATTATTCCGTAATTACACTTCGAACAAAGAACAAATCAAGCTTTAAAACAGATACGCAGAGCCATGGCCACAGTTTTTGTTTATAAATGCCTTGAGACCTTAAGAATGGCACAGGAATAGTTTTAAGCGTGAACAATAAATCTAATATACAGTGGTGCTTGAAAGTTTGTGAACCCGTTAGAATTTTCTATATTTCTGCATAAATATGACCTAAAACATCATCAGATTTTCACACAAGTCCTAAAAGTAGATAAAGAGAACCCAGTTAAACAAATGAGACAAAAATATTATACTTGGTCATTTATTTATTGAGGAAAATGATCCAATATTACATATCTGTGAGTGGCAAAAGTATGTGAACCTCTAGGATTAGCAGTTAATTTGAAGGTGAAATTAGAGTCAGGTGTTTTCAATCAATGGGATGACAATCAGGTGTGAGTGGGCACCCTGTTTTATTTAAAGAACAGGGATCTATCAAAGTCTGATCTTCACAACACATGTTTGTGGAAGTGTATCATGGCACGAACAAAGGAGATTTCTGAGGACCTCAGAAAAAGCGTTGTTGATGCTCATCAGGCTGGAAAAGGTTACAAAACCATCTCTAAAGAGTTTGGACTCCACCAATCCACAGTCAGACAGACTGTGTACAAATGGAGGAAATTCAAGACCATTGTTACCCTCCCCAGGAGTGGCCGACCAACAAAGATCACTCCAAGAGCAAGGCGTGTAATAGTCGGCGCAGTCACAAAGGACCCCAGGGTAACTTCTAAGCAACTGAAGGCCTCTCTCACATGGGCTAATGTTAATGTTCATGAGTCCACCATCAGGAGAACACTGAACAACAATGGTGTGCATGGCAGGGTTGCAAGGAGAAAGCCACTGCTCTCCAAAAAGAACATTGCTGCTCGTCTGCAGTTTGCTAAAGATCACGTGGACAAGCCAGAAGGCTACTGGAAAAATGTTTTGTGGATGGATGAGACCAAAATAGAACTTTTTGGTTTAAATGAGAAGCGTTATGTTTGGAGAAAGGAAAACACTGCATTCCAGCATAAGAACCTTATCCCATCTGTGAAACATGGTGGTGGTAGTATCATGGTTTGGGCCTGTTTTGCTGCATCTGGGCCAGGATGGCTTTCCATCATTGATGGAGCAATGAATTCTGAATTATACCAGCGAATTCTAAAGGAAAATATCAGAACATCTGTCCATGAACTGAATCTCAAGAGAAGGTGGGTCATGCAGCAAGACAACGACCCGAAGCACACAAGTTGTTCTACCAAAGAACGGTTAAAGAAGAATAAAGTTAATGTTTTGGAATGGCCAAGTCAAAGTCCTGACCTTAATCCAATGGAAATGTTGTGGAAGGACCTGAAGCGAGCAGTTCATGTGAGGAAACCCACCAACATCCCAGAGTTGAAGCTGTTCTGTACGGAGGAACGGGCTAAAATTCCTCCAAGCCGGTGTGCAGGACTGATCAACAGTTACCGCAAACGTTTAGTTGCAGTTATTGCTGCACAAGGGGGTCACACCAGATACTGAAAGCAAAGGGTCACATACTTTTGCCACTCACAGATATGTAATATTGGATCATTTCCCTCAATAAATAAATGACCAAGTATAATATTTTTGTCTCATTTGTTTAACTGGGTTCTCTTTATCTACTTTTAGGACTTGTGTGAAAATCTGATGATGTTTTAGGTCATATTTATGCAGAAATATAGAAAATTCTAAAGGGTTCACAAACTTTCAAGCACCACTGTAGTAATTTTTACAATTAAAGTGATGTATATAGGTAGCGGTCTGAGTGAACGACCTTGACGTCCATAACGTCACAGCAGGAACTCTATCGGCCTCATCGCCATTTCCGCTATACTAAAACACAGAGCTGACTGCAACTCCGATCCTCCATTTTGAGCTAATTTATCGTCATGCCACGGAGATGTGTTGCTGGCTGCTGCAGCAACACGACAGAAGGTGGATTTACGTTGCATTCATGGCCCAAGAATGTTCAAACTGCAAAGATTTGGACGCATTTTGCGAGAAGTTCACAGGCACGTTGGGCGCCTACGAAGTGGTCTCTCCTCTGCTCTGCACATTTTACTGAAGACTCGTACGAGACCTCTGATCTGTTGAGGAGCGTTAAAATAAAGTATTTATTTTATTTTTTAAAGTGAGTTCAGTTGCACCAGTCCTCCTGGAGTGTGAGCCGAGGGTTGTTGGTAAAACCCGGGATGGGACGGAATGGGCTGTGACATATTATCGCTCGGGCAGTGACCTCCCCGCGGTTGTTGCTAAAACCGGTGACGTCCCGTCTCGTCCCGGGTTTTAGTAATTGCCTGAGTCGATCAGTAATGGCGGAGTACTCAGTATGGAGAAAATGGGGAATGAGTGGCCCAGCCGTCTGATTTCTCCGCTGGATATGCTCGCCTCAGCAGCATATCCATCTCATCTCACCCTTACATGGAAGAAGCGAATGAACGGAGAACTGAATGAAGAACTGAAAGTCAGATTGTTTCAAAAACAATCGGCCACAAGATCGGCCTTCAAGAACCGAGAACGCAGACGGGTAAGCTCCGACTCTCATTTGGAGAAAAAAACAACAAGAACAACTCGTTGTTTTCCTGCATTTAGGTTAATCCATGTAACTTGTATTGTGTGTTTAAGTTAGCAGTATAAGATTATTTAATTTGCTTCAGAATGTGATTGTCTCAGTTCATCTGATTATTTAATGAGCCTTTTACGTTTTATCAGTGAAAATGCATGCATGTACATGTACGTTGCATAAGTTATAACACCCATCCTGTTTTAATGAGACTCAACCCACAATCAGTGAAGTCAAATCAGTCTTAGTTGAGCGAGTCGGTAATGCTATTTCTTACTTTCACCATAAATTTTTATTTATGTGACTTTGGTCAATAGCTGTAAAAGGCCTCGGCCTTAAAACCGGTTCCCGCTGTGACGTCGCGCGCTCAGGGCTGGCTGGCTCAGCACCAATCACAACTTTGCGGTCGATTTTAACTCTCAAATATATATATTTTTTATTCCCATTTATGCAGCATACAAGAGTCAGGGATGGAGAGACTATCCACTCAGAAATGTATTTAAAAATAAAGGCTCTGCGTATCTGCTTTAACAAGCGTCAATGTTCATGAATTTTCTAGTAAACAATAAATCCAAACTGTAAGACCGAAGGATCCTGAAAATCCATCCATTATCTGTAGCCGCTTATCGTGTGCAGGGTCGCAGGCGAGCTGGAGCCTATCCCAGCTGACTATGGGCGAGAGGCGGGGTTTACCCTGGACAAGTCGCCAGGTTGGATCGTGACAATGTAAAGCATAAAACACTCCATGTTGTGCTGTTAAAGGAAACTAATCAGTGATGGTGTGTTGTTACTGTTACCGCAGCAAGGCGTTTTATTCCTTCTACACCACACCACACACAGCACTTTGCCAACGACTACGTTTTAACTTGTTAAAAAACAAATCAGTGTACTTTTCATCCATTTAGAGCTACAGTTCATGTTGTGGGTCGTCTGTGAAACAAGTTAGTTTCATTAATACGCACCCAAGATTTGAGCCGTAACGACTGTGAGGTGCTGTAATGGAAAATTAATCAACACTTTCTAACTAACCAGCATCCAGAATCCAGAAGCACTGTGTGTGTGTGGGGGGGGGGGGGGGGGAAGATGGAGGGATGTTGCTTTATATCATGTGCAGTTGTTTCATGATTGAAGTTTAATGAGAGTAAATCAACTCCGAGTCTCCTGCTGGCTGCGGAGTGCGTGCGTGCGTGTGTGTGTGTGTGTGTGCGTGTGTGTGTGTGTGCGTGTGTGCGTGTGCGTGTGTGTGTGTGTGTGTGTGTGTGTGTGCGTGTGTGTGTGAAACAGAGGAGAAGAGAGAGAGAGAGACTCTAAGCAGTAGCTAATGGGATTTAGTGAGCAG